>NW_001915260.1:0-7056 GCF_000208925.1 Entamoeba histolytica HM-1:IMSS
ATGAATGTTATTTCATGTTGAAATTGAAGAATGAATCAAATAAATATTTAAATTATTGGTTGAGTGTATTCAAACTCCTTTATTTTTATTAAAAACAAATATTCATTATTAAAATAATTTGATAATATTGATATAATATTTCAATGTAAAATAATGAAAAGTCTTAAATATATTTTAAACAAACAAACAAACAAATAATAACAAGATGACAATTATTCATTTTGTCACTCTTCATTGATAATATTATCTTTTTATTTTTATTGATTCAACTGAAGATATAAATTAACATGATTATTTAATTAATTAAAACAATTAAAATGTTGTTGTTTTGTATATTTATAATTATATATGATATTATCTGTTTATATTCATTCAGTATTCCTCAATCAATATTTTATTGTATTATTCTTGTAATTATTCATTTTGAGATTTTATCAATTTATTTAATTAATGAACTGACGAATAAAATATCATTCTGTATTATCATTCATGAAATTTAATATTCATTTTATTTCTTTTATAATACTCATCTTATTAAGTTATTGATTTCAATTATTTGATGTGTGGATATTTCTCATTCATATTTATTTTGTTTATGAAAAGTGTTGAATGTTATTTCAACAAGAAGAGAAATGTTATAACAATAAAAATTGTAATTAAATACTTTAATTTGTAAATTAATAAAGAATAAAGTATTGTATCACTTGAATCAACACACCAAAACAAAATCTAAATAAATGATATAAATGAATTGTCTTGATTATTCATTTATTATTTGTATTAATCATTTGAACAAATAAAAATGAATATAAATAATATAATAATCAATAATCTAATAAATATATCATGACACATTCTACAAATAAGAGAATGAATAATATAATAACAAGAATAAAAATGAAATGCATAAAAATAAATGATAATTCATAGGCACGAAAATTAGCAAAGAAAAAATGTATCTAAATAATTTACAAAAAAAGAAAAAAGATGCAAAAAAATTTGCATCCATAGAATTTTCAATTTATTATATTTTGCTCCTAACAAATAAAAATAAATAAAAAATATGATAAATACAGAATATATAAATATTTATGTTTATATTTTATAATCATTTGTATTTTGTATGAAATATTAATGAAATAGATGATTTGATTATTCATATTTATTTTTATTATTTATATTCTTTTATTTATATGTTATTTTATATATTTATTTTATATATTTATTTCTCTGTTTATATTATTTATATCATTGTATTCTTCTTATTATCTATATATTATTATATTCTTCTTATTTTATTATTTTTATGTTTATATTATTTAGATTTTCTTATTGTTATTCTTTTATATTTAGATATATTTTATTATTTGTTTATTCATCTTTTATATTATTATCATTTATATCTATTTTCATTTTATATTTATTCTCTTTTGATTTATATTAATATTAAATTTATCTTTTATACTTTGATTTTATTATTATATCATTGATTATCATTTCTCCTTTTATTTATCATTTATTCTTATTATTCTTTTGTTTTTATATTCTATGTTATATATTCATATCATTTTCATTTATATTTTATCATTTATTATATGTTATAATAACATAACACATATGATTGAATATATAATAAACATCATGATGAAATTATACACACAAATAAAACATAAAAATAATAAAATATTTTTCAATAATAAAATATTGTTAATCATTTTACACAATTAAATTAGCACTTTTATTGAATTTTTCTCATTTTACAATAAAAAACATACAATTTAATTCCTATTTCTTTTCTTCTTTTATTACCTCTTTGTGATTTATTACTCTTTATCTTCTTTCTTCTTCATACTTTCTTTTTATTCTTTTATATATTAATAATATTTTTTATATTATTTGTTTAAAAAGATGCCATTTCTTTTTATTTATTCTTTATTCTCTTTCTTTAATTTTCTTACTTATTATTTATTTCACATGAATTTCTTCTAATATACTCTTTACTATGCTCATTTATATCTTATTTATTTCTATTTTAATATTTCCATTTGTTATTTCTTCATTATATATATTGATAAATTATGTTTTTCTTTCCTTTTATATTCTTTTGAATTTATTTTTCTGCTATATGAAATTCTATATGATTTGTACTTTGTTTATTCTTCCTCGTTTTGATGCATTTTCTATTCTCATTTCATTTATCTATTCATTTCACATAAAATTGTTGTTCTTTCTATTTTCCTTTATTTCTTAGCATTTCTTAGAATTGCTGATAATTTACATTCTGTTTTAATCATTATTTATATTGATCACTTTCCTTGTTATTCTAAAAAAATAATTCTTCACTTCATCCGTTTATTTTCTGTCTTTTATCAACTTTCTCCATTATATTAACATCATTTCATAACAAAAATAACAATTTTTTAAAAATTAAAAAAGAAAAGAATTAAAGGAATAATTAATTTATGTTATATACCTCATTTTTATAAAAAATAATAATTAGAAATAACAATTAATAATTTTTTTATTATAATAAAAAAAGACACGTCATTGATGTCAAATGTTTCAAAAAGATTCCGAAAAGAATAAAAAGGGAGTGAAAAGAAACTTTAAAGTGAAAATGCAAATCTTTGTTAAGACACTTACTGGAAAGACTATTACATTAGAAGTTGAACCAAATGATTCTATTGATGCTATTAAAGCTAAGATTCAAGAAAAAGAAGGAATTCCACCTGATCAACAAAGACTTATTTTTGCAGGCAAACAATTAGAAGAAGGAAAGACACTTTCAGATTATAACATTCAAAAAGAATCAACACTTCATTTAGTCTTAAGATTAAGAGGAGGATATTAAAAGGTGTGTTTAGTCTCAATAAAGATTCTTTACATCCTTTTGTAATTGATTTTCAACTTTATTTTTGAAGGTTTTTTAAGTCAGTCAATTGTTTTATAAAAGACAAGTATAAGTTGGAGGTTAAAGACAAAGTGAAAATGTTATTTTACATAACGAGGAGGATGATGTTTTACTTCGGTTCAACAGAATAACAGAATCAGTCGAAATAAAAATACAATCATAAATATTAATAAAAAATAGTAAAAAAACTATAAAATATAGTATTTTACATAAAAGGAACTTCAAATAAAAAACCATAAAAAAGAAAAAAGAAAAAAAGATCTGATAAGACAAAATAGGAAAGAATGACAACACCAACTAAACTTCAAGTTTCTCAAATGCAAAAGATAAACTGGGTTGCAGAATGTTCAAAAGATTTTGAAGTAGTAGAAAAATTAGGAGAAGGTTCATATGGATCAGTATTTCATGCTATTCATAGACCAACTGGAACACATGCTGCAGTTAAAACAGTTAGAATTGATGGAGATACTACTGATGTAGAAAAAGAGATTGTTTTAATGAAACAATGCGATACTGATTATATTGTTAGATTTTTTGGTCATTTCTTTGTAGATAAAGATTTATGGATTGTAATGGAAATTTGTGGAGCAGGAAGTGTGTGTGATATTATGAATATATTAAATTCAACATTAGATGAAAGAGAAATTCAAATTATATTAAAAGATACATTACATGGTCTTGCATATCTTCATAAAATGCATATGATTCATCGAGATATTAAAGCAGCAAATATTTTAGTTAGTGATGATGGAGTATGTAAATTAGCTGATTTTGGAGTGTCAACAAAGATGGGTGGAACAAATAAATTACAAAAAACATTAATTGGTACACCTTATTGGATGGCACCAGAAGTTATTTTAGAAAGTGGACATAATGAAAAAGCTGATATTTGGTCAGTTGGTATAACTGCAATTGAAATGTTTGATGGAAGACCACCACATTCAGAACTTCATGCTATGAGAGCAATTTTCTTAATTCCTAATAGACCACCACCTACTTTAAGTACACCTGAAGAAGTATCTAAAGCATTTAATGATTTTATTGCTTTGTGTTGTGTAAAAAATTTTAGAGAACGACCATCTGCTTTAGAATTATTAAAATGTGATTTTATGAAACCTAATGGAAACCGTAAAAGAATTACTGATTTAATCGAAAAAGAAAATGAAGTAATTGCTGAATTTGGTTCTAGAAAGAAAGCTCTTGAACAAGGAGAAGATGATGATGAGGGAGATGATGAACAAGATGATGATGATGATACTGAAGAAGATGATACTGAAGAAGAGGAAGAAGATGATACTGAAGAAGATGACAGTGATGATGGAGATGATACAATGGTTATTAGAAAATAATAATTGAAAGAGCCAAAGTCATACTTTTTATATTTTATTTAAAGGTTATTTTATTAAGAAAATTCCTCTTTTTTGAAAGTTCAAAATTATTTGAAGGAATTGGTTTAAAAGAACTTCAATTCATTCAAATAAGAAAGATTTGTTTAAAGAATGGAAGTAGATTATTTTATTGCTATTACTTCAGATAAAGAAATAAAAAAACAACTCACTGAATTAAAACAACAAATACAAACGATTTGTTTAAAAGTTGAAAATGAATATCAAAAACCATCTTTTGATTGGAAAGTATTTGAAAAAGAATTAAAAGGAGATAAAAAAGAACAAATTAATCAATTAGAAGAATTTATTGCTGATATTCTTCTTCTTAAAAATAAAAAGGAAATTGAATTAAAAAACCTTATTTCATTTGCTAATAAAAATAGTCAATTTTATATTTCTAAAGAAAAACAAATTAATAAAGAATATTTGGAATTAAAAATTGTATTACAAAGACTCCTTTTAAAAACTAAAGTTTTAATTAAAGAAATATGTATTGATTTGCAAAATCAAATAGAAAATACTTTTAAAAATGATATTAACCAAATTAATATTGAAAAAGAATTTAAATTAAACCAACTTATTAATTATAAACAAAACCAAATCCAAATACTTCAATTAGAAGAAAAAAATGAAATTCAAAGAATTAAACAACTATTTAATCATAAAATTCATCAAATTGAATCAGAAATTAATTTAAAAAAACAAAAAATTGAATTAGAAACTCAAGTACAATATGAAAATATTGAAGATAATAAAAGAAAATTATTAACTGAAATTTCTCTTAGAACTCAAAAATTAAATGAATTAACTAAAATTGAAAATGAAAATGATGTAATTTATTCACATGTAAAAATGAAAGATGAAAGTTTTTTAGAATTTCAAATTCAATCAAATGAATATATGAAATTTATTCAATTTGGTGGAAAAAAACAAATTATTGAAAATGAAACTCAATTAACAAATTGGATTGGATTGAATAATTCAAGACTATTATTTGATAGTCAAACAGATGGATGGGAAAGAGTTTTATTTAATCAACTAATCCTTGGAAAAGAGCATCTAGTTTTTCTTCATTACACTGATAAAGGAGATATTTTTGGATGTTATATAAAACAAAAGATAATAAAAGGTAATGATATTTATGATGAAGACCATTTCATTTTTTCATTAGAAAATCATAACAGAATTATTTCATTAATGAAATGGTATAAAATTAAAAAAATGACATTTTTAAAGAATTGGAAAGTTGCCTTTAAAATTCGTGATGATGAATATTTTTATTCAATTGGAGATGATGATATTCTAATTCAATCTTCATTTGATGGAATGAGCAGATACTCTTTTAATCCTATTTGTAATTATTATAAAGGAATAACAAATGATATATTAACTGGAGATAGAGAACCATTTAAAGTTTCTCAATTATTAGTAATTCAATTTTATTAATTCATTTTATTTTGTTTGTTTTATTAAAAAGAAAAAAATAAAAATATTCTCCCCGTTCGACACAGAACGACATTTTATTTTAATTAATTAAGCTTTAGTTGTTCTTTTTAAAGCGATTTTCAAATGTCTCATTCTTCCAGTTCCTTGGGTTCTTCTTCTAAGAGCTTTGTATCCCCATGCATATTGTCTCATTTTAGCATCTGGATATCCACATGAAGCACATCTTTGTTTTTGTAAATGCCATGATCTTTTTCCGCATCTCTTGCAAAGAATATGAGTTTTATTATGTCTAGTACCTCTGCAACTGGTTCCTTTAGTCATTCAGTCGAATCAACAATTCAAGTTCAAGGGTTTTTTTAAGATTTTTTTTTGATTTTTTTCTCAGAAAATAATTAATTATAATAAATTATATCATTTATTATAGTTATTTGTATTTTATACTGAGACAAAGAATAAATCTAAAATGAAGAGTATGGCTAAAGATGAACGTACAACCAAGACAAAAGTTAAAAAGACATATTCGGAAATGAAAGAAATTAACGAGATTCAATCTCATTATAATAATACAAGAGGACTACTTATTAGTCATAACCTTAAAAGAGAACGTGGAAGTAAAAAAGAAGTTAATGATTTGTTAGATAGATTTTTAGTTGAAGATGAAATGAAAAGTTTTGAAGATAATACAATTAAACATGATGAAAAAGATGACATTGATCAGCAATTAGCAAAAGAGTTAGAGGCATTAAAGAAAAAAAATTTTATTTATGATACTGGTGTTGAATGTATGTTGTATTGTGAAGTACCTTATGATGCAATTCAAGTTGTTTCACAATTATTTGATGGAGCAAAGAAAGAAGGGATAGTAATGAAAGAAACACAAAAAATAGTACCTTTACAGAAAGTTGTTATGGCATCTTCTATGGAAAAACTTCTTAAATCAGTAAAAGATTTATTAAATGAGATACATACAGAGAAGTATAATACATTTGCTATTTCATATAATGGTCGTCATAACTCAAATTATAGTAGAGACATAGTTATTAAAAATGTAGCTGATTTGATGCCAAAAGAATGGAAAGTTAATTTAAAAGATCCTGATGTTACTGTTATGATAGAAATATTTTATAGAGGACTTGGAGTATCATTTGTAGAAGGAGAAGTTCTGAAGAAATATAATCATTTCAATATTCAGCGATATATACAATCTGAATAACATTTTTAGAGAAATAATTGTTATTTTGATTTGAAAAGTTCAGGTTTTTATTAGAGTTAGAGAAATATAATAAAAAAATAGAAAAGAAATAGAAAAGA
>NW_001915260.1:7156-11527 GCF_000208925.1 Entamoeba histolytica HM-1:IMSS
CATTCTTCACGTGATAATGCCATAGTTGTTTTAAATGGATATTCATGGAATGGTCTTGGTAAATATGTTTCATTTCCAAGTCCAGTTCTATAAAGAAGTTTAGTTTGGAAATCAATATATTGTTGTTCAAATAATCCACATTTAACAATAATATCTCTTACTCCATCTGCTGTAATTTTAAGATTATCATCTGGCCATGCTACAGCAAAATCAACTAAAAGTACTTGTCTTCTTCTTGTAGCCCAATAATAAACTCCTCCTGCAATTAATCCAAGAACAATTACAAATCCAACAATAAGAACACATTTATTATTTTCTACAAAAATTCCATTACTAACATCAAGGAAACTATACCATGTCTTATAACTTATATAAAGAATTATCAATGGAATTGAATATAATATAGTAGTTACTGTAAAATCAATTCCTTTAGTTAAAGGTGATCCTCTATTAACATTAGTTTTTAATGATGGTAAAATTTCATTTTGTTCTCCAATTTCTTTTGGATACCAATAATCTTTTAAACTTCTTTCTTTATCTTGTTCACAAGACATTGAACTGATTGTTTTTAAGATAATAAAATGGTTTTTATTTAGATAGATTGTATTGAAAATGCGTAAAAGAGTAAATTCAGTGCTATTTCGCTTGAAAGAACTTGAAAACCCTATAGTTTATTTTTATTCCTTTTAGACCTTTTTTTGAAATTGTCTCTTTTTTGCTGTCAATTATCAGCTTGCTTCTTCTTTAATCGTTTCATAATTTTTTCAATATTATTTAGGGTTTCTAGTTTATTCTAATAGTTAGTAACTATTTATTATATTTTTATTGATTAGTTTTTATCTTTTGTTATTTTATTTTAGGTTGAATGCTTCATATTCTTTGTTTTTCAGTTCTTTTTAGTTTATCCTAAAAATACTTAACGACTTTTTGAAGTATTTAAAACTAAAAAAAATTCTGTTTATAGTGATTATTATTTTTGTGATATTTTTATTAATTTGAATATTATAATTTTGAAAATATAAATATCAATGTTTGAGGAATTTTTTTATTCTTTTATAAGTTTTATGACGTTATAGTTTATTTGAACCAAGAGGATTTTGTCATAATTATTTTTTGTAATAAATATTATATGACAATGTTACTAACTGAAGGAGTTTTATTTTAACTTATGTAATATCTCTTTTTTAAAAGAGTGTATAATGAGTTAAATGTGTGTTATAGTCAGACAATAAAAGTCTGGTTTTAAATTAGAATTTTTTTTATCAAATTCACTCAAACAATTTTAATCTTTCAAGGAAATATTAGTAAAAGAAAAATGTAAATAGAATCAAAATTTTTATTTTTAATATTTTGGTAATATAAAATCATTTATTCTTCCATATTCAAGTTTATTATATGTATTGTTTAGAAAAAAAAACATTTCTTATTTTTTATTTTTGTCATTAATTAAGATACTGTAAGTCATTACTAGGTATTGTTTTTATGTATTTTTTCAGAGAATTTTAATTTGGTCATAATTGGTTAAGGTTATTTTAAGGGATGTTATTCTATATTTAATATATTTGTTTTTTTTTTCATTTGTTAAATAGAACTATGTTTTAACTTAACATTATGTAACACTAACACAATTTGTAAAATATTAACAAAGAGGATAGGATATTTACAAAATAACCTCAAATTTTATTATTAAATACAATTCCTTTTTAATAAGAATTGAGACTGAATTTTAGGCTAAGTTAAAATAAATTTATTTAACTTTATTTTCTTTAAAAATGTTATTTTTTCAATTAAATGAATGTTTTATCATACCTGAAAATAATTAAAGAGAGATAGTAGAAATTAACAAAACACACTTATTTAAGTTATGTCAATATTTGTTTCATTGTAAAATAATATCAAGACTTCTTCAACAAAAGTGGAAAGATTCAATAAATTTAACCCAAATGACAAATGTTGATAATAAAATAGATATTTTTTAAAGAAAATAAGGTTTTTACGAATTAAAGATAATTTAACATAAAAAGTAATTAATTATTTAAAAATATACAAAGTATGAGTAGAATATCTTCTAAATAAAGAATATTGTTATTTGAAGCAAGATAACTCTCAACTCTTGATAATCCTTTGAAAAATAAAATAAATAATGAAATTTAACAAATGAAAGATTTTATTTATTTAAAAGAAAAAAGAATTAAAAAGAGGATAAAATATAATATTTACTTGCAAAGTTAAGTTAATAAATAGTAATAAAAAAGAAATTAATAAATTCATTTTTGTATATCCATCCAATTAATCATTAGCATAATTTAAAAACATAAATATAAACCAACAAAATATTTTTAAATAATATATTATACTTGAATTAGAAATTAAATTAAAATATTTTGGACATAAACATGACTTCATTTTATGTTAATGTTAAGTTTCAATAAATATTCTCATATACACCCATTAAATCAAAACTTTCATAAATCAGAAAGAAACCGAAGAGATTTAATTTGTTTAGTTGTGTGAATATACAGAAACAACAATTTCCTGTTTTATTAACTGTTGTTTGTGGTATTAGTATCTTCAATGAAATATTTTTTAAGCAAAATATCAGGAGGTTTACAAATTGATGAGGGTAAAATAGCTGCTTTGGTGAAGAACAATTTTAAACCTATTAATGTACATTCAACTCATTGATATTGGAATGTTGATAGAAAGTACTGACATATAATTATAAGAACATTCATCCACTAATATTATATTTATATTTGTTATGATGATAGTTGTAATTGAAAAGATTCAACAAAAAGTTATTTTTAGTCATTCTATTGAAGTTAGCATGGTGATTGATGTTTAAAGAAGTATAACATTTAAAAATATTAGTTCTTATTTTATTAACTGTTGTTGGTATTAATTCTTGTTAATGGTAAATTTCAATTAAAATAATTCATCTCCAGATGGTTTAATATCATGTGGTATTATATTTCAATATTTATATTTGATTTTTGTATGTTCTATATTTTTTAAACATATTTCATAATTTAATGTGTAAAATATGTTGATTAATCAACTTCAATAAATGTTATTTATTTATTTATTATTTTAATTCATCAAATACAATATTATTTTTCTTATAAATATGAAATATTATCAAAAAATCTTCTTGAGTAATGAATTAAAAAATTTGTTTATATTCAATTGAAATATTCTAACATAATTTTCTAATTTAATACAAGCATTAATATAATAAAATACATCAATAATATTATGAATGAATTATATCATAGTCTCATTCTTTTTTAATTTCATGACGTGTTATTTCTTTTGAAATTGAATTGATTTTAATATTTTTTATTTTATTACAATTTAATCGAATCTTCATTAATCAATACATAATTATTATTTTTGTTATTGTTTTATTTCAATTCAATAAATTCAGAGTTCACCATTATAGTTTTTGATGATAATAAATGTAAATTATTCAAAACGTCGAGAAAGAGTAAACAGAAAGAAGAATAAGAATGATGAATCATTTTATTTCATTTATATGAACATTTCATTTATTTAGATTTTGTTTTGGTGTGTTGATTCAAGTGATACAATACTTTATTCTTTATTAATTTACAAATTAAAGTATTTAATTACAATTTTTATTGTTATAACATTTCTCTTCTTGTTGAAATAACATTCAACACTTTTCATAAACAAAATAAATATGAATGAGAAATATCAACACATCAAATAATTGAAATCAATAACTTAATAAGATGAGTATTATAAAAGAAATAAAATGAATATTAAATTTCATGAATGATAATACAGAATGATATTTTATTCGTCAGTTCATTAATTAAATAAATTGATAAAATCTCAAAATGAATAATTACAAGAATAATACAATAAAATATTGATTGAGGAATACTGAATGAATATAAACAGATAATATCATATATAATTATAAATATACAAAACAACAACATTTTAATTGTTTTAATTAATTAAATAATCATGTTAATTTATATCTTCAGTTGAATCAATAAAAATAAAAAGATAATATTATCAATGAAGAGTGACAAAATGAATAATTGTCATCTTGTTATTATTTGTTTGTTTGTTTGTTTAAAATATATTTAAGACTTTTCATTATTTTACATTGAAATATTATATCAATATTATCAAATTATTTTAATAATGAATATTTGTTTTTAATAAAAATAAAGGAGTTTGAATACACTCAACCAATAATTTAAATATTTATTTGATTCATTCTTCAATTTCAACATGAAATAACATTCATTATAGATTTTTCATTTTGAAATAAAATTTCTTTGTTTTCAAAGGTGTATGTATTTAAACTCAAAAAGAATAGAAAATATCAACAAT
>NW_001915259.1:0-11534 GCF_000208925.1 Entamoeba histolytica HM-1:IMSS
TTATATTTCTAAACTAATATTATTCATAGTAATGAATATAAAATAAATTGAAAGTACATTTGATTAATTATTAGTTTTAATATAAAACATCAAATGAATATACAAATTAAATGAACTGTGTTATAATAATAAATAAATAAGTTGTTTATATTCATTATTTTTATTAAATTGAATACGAATATTTATTTTTTTCTATTAATTCATTATCATTGTATTTTGTTTATTTTCATTATTTTTATTAACATCAAACATTTCATATTTCTTTATTGTATACTTTATCAAATAAATATTCATATAGAATGAATTTAGATGAACAAAACTGTTTAATTCAACAAATTTATTTATTTTTAACAACAATTAAATGAAATGTTGGTTTATAATATTTCATTGGAAGGTATTAATTAAGCATTTGATAAATAACAATCATTGAATAGTGAAAATATTAAATAATTCAAATTAACAATGATTTGAAGAATAAGTGAATGCAAAAGTTGAATGGTAATTTTATTTTGAAGAAGAATATAATTAATATAAATGATATTCCAAAATAATCCACACGAGAAACAATATGACATAACTTAAAAGATGATAGAAATAATTGCATTATAACTGAATTTTCATGAATAAACAGAGGAAATGAGAGATAGAATGATGTTACTGTATTAATTCAGAAAATATTTTCATTTGATATTTTCATAATGAATGAAATACTATAACTTGTACAATTTATATTCTTAATCTCTCATTGTAAAACAATAAACATCATTTTGTGTACGTTTATAATGTATTCGAAAAATAAATAAATGATAAAATATGAAATGAACAAAGAATAAAACAATTAAATTCAAATATATTTGTTTATTCATTTGATTTAAAGTTTATTAATTAATTTTAACATTAAAATAATATTTAAAAATAAATGGTAAGTTAAATTTAAACATAAAGAAGTTAATTGATTCTTATATTGTTGATATTCATTTTCATGTAGAATTTGAATAAAATGATATTAAAATAATAAAGACAGTGTTAATTGTACAAAGATACAAGATTAAAATGAGTTTTATCAATAATTTAATGTAGAATGAGTTTCTGATAATATTCAACAAATTGTTAAAGTTATATCTGATATACTTCAATTAAAATACTTTTGAAATGTATGTATATTATATGAATAAAATAGTAAAACCATACCACAATAATTTATTTGAAAAAGAAAAAAGTTGTAAAAGATAAAACAAAAAGAGTTGAATAAATTTATTAAATAAATGAAAATAGTGATATTCAATGTATTTTATACATTAACAATAAAAATGAAAAATAATAATACAAAAAGAGAAAATACATAAGAAAAAAAATGAAAGTGAATATGATTAGAATCAAGTTATGATTTTAATGAAACAATGATGAACATTTACTCTTTCTTGTATCTTTACTCTTTTGAGAAATATATTTCTTTTTATATTCAATAATCTCTATTTTGTTATTGTCGATTTCTTATCGTTGAATGTTCCATTTACATATGTGTTGTATTTTCAACATTTCTCTCATTTAAACATCATTTAATTCACTTAATTAATATTAACCAATTTCAATCATGAAAAGTATAAATATTTTCTTTTATTTATTATTTTTTGTTTATTTTATTTCTTTTTATTAAAATATTTATGATGATAAAAATGAATGAAATGATTCATATATTATTACAATGATTAATTTAATAATTAGTGTATCTCTGAATATACAAATACTACATATTTCACGTATTCGTCTATCATTTATATTTATTTATTGATATTATTTTCTCTTTTGTTATTATGTTTAATACTTTGGTGACATTTCCTGTTTTTCATTTTTTAGTCGAAAGAAAATAAAGTAAAAAGAAAGTGAAATGAAATAAAATAAAAATGATAATATTTTATATCACAATCATTACCCCCCTTCAATGTTATTATACTTTCAGAACAATGATGTTTGAAATGATGAAAAAAAGAAATATTATTAACGATAAAATTAAAAGAATAAATAAGAGAGGAGTTTGAATGAAATAAGTCAATTGATTTTATCTATTTTTAATGTAAAGAAATTCAAGTCAACAAAAATGATAAAAAGGAATGAATAAGAAGTTATTATCATTATATTTTTATAATGACGAAAAGTTTATTGTAACTTTATTTCATGAATATGTAATTAACGATAAAAATATACCGAAATAAATAAAAATAAAACTGAATAAAATGTTAAAAACAGTGTTTAGTATCAAAGCAAATGATGTTTATAAGAAATAACCAATCAGAAAAGAAGTAACACATTTAACTAAATACCATATTTTGCCGAATGGTATATATTTAAACAAGAAAACAAACTTATTAATCATTCAATGTCAAAAGTAGTAGTTAAATTTCTTTTAAATGGAAAATGTGTTGCAACTAAACCACTAAATTCACAAGATAATTTGAAAATAGTCAGAGAGAAAATCAAAGAAAAGATATCTGATTCTCAACACTTTTTAACGAAAGACGGAGATGTAATTGATGCGAATGATGAAGAGTGTCGTATTGTACAAGATGTAATTGATGAAAAAAGAGTAATAAATATTAAAGAAACAGAAGATAAAAAAGGAATAAGAATAAAGATAAATGATAAGATAATTACCACTATTGAAATTGATACTAAAACATATTTAAGTGATGTTAGAAAAATAGTTCAAAATATTCCAAATTCAGCATATTTCTATATTACTGACGATGATAGAGTTGAAAGAGATGATGAAGATGTATTTACTGTAGAAGATATAATTAATAATGAAGAAATTAATCTTAAAGAAGAGAAAGAAAATACACCAGAAATAAATGATATAACAATTGGAATATGTTTGAATGGAAACCCACTGATAAAAAAACAACTCAACAAGAATATTTCTCTTTCAGATGTTAGAAAAGAATTTGAAAATGTAAAACAAATTCCAAAAGACTTTGTGTTTGAAGATCTAGAGGGATTTAAAATACCAACTGATGATGAACAATCATTAAAACTAACATCTATTTTGCATGATAACAAAGTCAACATAACAACAGGAGTTACTGATGTATCTGAACCAAGTACTACCACATCTTTTCTAGGTTCACCAAATAATAGTACAATACCTGGCAATTCTTTAACTAATTGTATCATATCTGATACGTCTCCAAATAATACCAAAACAGAAGAAACTGATGCTTCACCAAGTAATACAGATGTGTCTGAACCAAATATTCCAATTGAAGGAAGTAAAAGATTGAAAAGTCATGAAAATGGAAAGTTGAAAATATATTTATATCCAAATCAACCATTTAATCAGAAAGATGAGAATGATGCAATTGCAATTTTAGTTGTTGGTGAAACAGGAAGTGGAAAAACTACATTATTAAATAGTTTTGTAAATGCAATATATGGAATAAAAATAACAGACGACTTTAGATATATAATTATAAATGAAGATCATTTAGAACAGTATGGAGAAAAGTCTGTAAGTCAAACAAGTGAAGTAACAATTTATAATATTAAAAGAACAAAAAGAACACCACCAATCAAAATAATAGATACACCAGGATTTGGAGATACAAGAGGAATTGAATGGGATACAGAAATTACTAAACAAATAAAAAAAGCATTTGAAACGAAAGTATTTGATTTAAATGCTATTTGTTTTGTTGCATCATCAAGTAATGTAAAACTAACAGTAAGTCAAAAGTATATATTTGGGAATATTATTAACTTATTTGGGAAAGATGTTAAAAAGAATTTTATTGCAATGCTTACATTCTGTGATGGTGAAGAGCCACAAGTTATAAATGCATTAAAATCAAAAGATTGTATTTTCAGTACAATTATTCCAGAGATCGATGAGCCATGGTATTTAAAATTTAATAATTCAGCTATTTATAGTGACAAGACAGAAGATGTATTTACACAAATGTTTTGGAAATTAGGTATGAAGAGTTTTGATGACTTTATAACAAAATTAGAAATATTACCGAGAAAATCATTAGAGAAATCGAAAGAAGTATTAAGGAAAAGAGAATGTATTAAGGCTCAAATTGAAGGAATAAGAATATCATTGAATAATGGGTTGGCAAAAATGAACGAAATAAAACAGATATATGAACAATTGAAGGAAAATCAGGATAAAGTTAAAAATAATGAAAATTTTACTTTTACTACAGAAGTAGAAGTACAAAAAATAGTTGACTTAAAGTCAGGAGAATCTGCAACGAATTGTAATAAATGTCATAAAACATGTCATCACCCATGTCATGTTCCATCTTTAATTTCATATTTTACAAATATACTTTGTACATGCATTGATTTTTATGGGTATTGTAAAGTATGTGGTTGTCCTTCATCAGAACACGTAAATGAATCACGTAAGTATGAATATGTAATTGAGAAAAAAGAAGAAACAAAAGAAGAAGTATTTGAAAGATATAATGAAGGTAAAAAAGGTGTTGCTAATGCAGAAGCTATGTTAAAAAAGTTAGAAGAAGAGTTTTATAAAATTCAAATGGATTGTCGTGATAAACAACAAGAAATCGTCGAATGTGTTAATACATTATCTGAAATTGCGTTAAATAATAAAGTTACTAGTTCAAATGAATATTTAGACATGTTGATTCAAACAGAAAATGATGAAAAGAAACCAGGATACGAAGCAAGAATTGAAGGATATAAAAAATTAAAAAAAGCAAATGAAATGATAGAAGATATTATGAAAAATTCAACAACAAAAAAGAGTGAGGCTGAGATTAAGGCAGAAGTTAAAAGAAGAATGAAAGAAGAGGGAAAATCAAAAATGAATAAATCTGGAGATGATTGTGTTATTTGTTAAAATCAAATAACCAAAAGAAATGAAAGTTTTAATTAACTGGTTTTTAAAATAATTTTTTTTAATTAAGGAATAAAAATGATAAATAATATTCATTACTCTCCACTGACATTGCTAAACTATTTTATTGTCAATCAAATTTACTCGGTATCTTTGAAGTAATAGAGTAAATTAATTAAATCAATTTTCTTGTTGTTAAATACTTTGTTTTAATATCACTAATAATGTCATTTTCAAAAATAACATCATTTATTTAACTCCACTTTTGATTAATATATCTTTCATTATATTTGTATTGTAAATCTCATTTTTATTCTTTATTCTTAGTTTTTCTTTCTTATAATTTCTTCTAATTATTTTGTTTATAACTATAAATCAAATTATTTGTTTCTTTTCTCTGACTTTATTCTTTTTCTCTATATTCCTAGTATTTCTTTGTTTTATTCATTCTTATAAACTTTCTATTTCTTCTGTCTATCATGTCTTTTAGTTTTATATTTGTATTTCATTTCTTTATTCTATGTTATTTTTCATTACATTATTTGAATTTTTGTATTTCTTTCATTCATCAATGAATAACATAGAAGTAGAAATGAAACATATTAAAAAGAATTGTAAAAGAAATAAATTTGAAATTGTCTTTCAATGTGATGAATCAACAATGAAAATGATGTTTTAATGAATGTGTGAGATAAAATAGCAATTCAAAATATTCTCTTCTTATTTTGTTGATAATTCATTATGTTAAATTATTGTTTCACAAATAAAATACCTCATAAAGAAGAACCAAAATAATAAACAAATAAACAAATAATGCATCTAAATAAACAATAAATTAATGATTAATGATTTTAACCTACTGTTCATGTGAGAATTTCTTCCCATCATTCACCATCTCCAGAGTATATCTCTTCTTATTATTATTCTTCTACATTCCTGTATTCTCCTAAATTATCACCATAATATTTCATAAGATCTTTCATATTTGATATTATAATATCTTTTACCATTATTTCACATTCATTTTTAATTCCTTCATTTCTTAACAATCTAACTCTTTCTTTATTTATCAATCCTCCTACTGTTATTACTACTGGAATTATTATTAATATTATTAATCTTTCTATCTTTCATATATATATTCTTGTAATTTCATATATTTATTTGTAAATGGTTTACTTATATTCTTATTTCTTACTATTGTCATATACTATGATTATTGCTTCTTTTTTCTTTAAATCTCTAATATAAATAACTTGTCTTTTATGGAATTTCCTTCTTTTTCATTTATTATTTATTGTTTCCAACACATAAATATTTTATCTTTCTCTATTCTTCTTTTCTTGTTTTCTTTATTTCTTCATCTTTATATATTTCATATTTAATTTTTAAACCTCTCATTATATATTCTCATATTCTATCATGTTTATTCATCTGTAATTTTTTAGTGATTATACAAATGAGAATGATATGATTTATTGTTGCTATTTATTACAGATATTATATTGAATATTATGGTCATTTGTCCAAATTATTTCATTATTTCATTATTTCTTGCTTTTTCTTTATTTGAGTATATGTTATCTTTATATTATTAATTGTTTTCCCTACTTTATTTGTTTTCTTTTGTTCTGTCATTTTATCTTCAATTCCTTTTAACATTTTAACTCATTACTTTCTTATTTCTCCATTTATTGATATATTCTTATTGAAACTTATTTTTTATCTATTTTATTATTTTCTTCTTCTCTGTATTTTTCTTCTTCTTCAAATATGTTTTTAATTCTTCTTTGCTTATTCTTTTTCAACATATTTTATACAATCTATTCCATATCCCAATATTTTTTTCATTTATCTTTATCATATCTCATATTTTATCTCCTCTTTTCAACCTGAAATACATATTTGTTCTTATTATTTAAATACCATTATTCATCTCTTACACTCTTTATTCAATTTCCATTTTATTTTGATTGAAATATAATCTACTTGTACATATTCCCGTACTTATTACATTTCTTTCTTTTATTCATTTTCTTATCATTTTATCCATTTCATTTATTTTCATAATTGGTTATTTAACAATAGAATCACTATACGTGAATTTTTTGTTATTTCTGTATTTATTCTATTAATATAATTCTTATTATTATCATTTCTTTTATTTCTTCTATTCATTCTTTTATATTATTAATTATTTTCCATATACATTCTGTATCATCATTTCTTGTAAATTTGATCATTTCATAAATATTTATATGTATATTCTTTATCTTCTAATTGTATAATATTCATGTTATCTGAGATACTTATATTTCCTCTTGTTACTATTCAACATTTATTTATGTTTATTTCAATTCTATTGATTCATTTGTGTCAATTATTTTCTGATGTATTATTTCCATTTTGTTTCATTAGTTACTTTGATGTTATCCATATATAATACATGTATTACTTTTAGTCATTTTCATTTTAAACAATTACATCAGAAATGATATTCATTTGTAATATGAATAAGAGAGAAGATAGTCACATTATAAAATATAATTGTTTATTTTGACTTCTCATATTTCTTCTTTATATTTATATCATATTTTTATTCTCTATCTTTCACTCTTACTTTTTATTATTTGTGTTATTTGAAATTGCATTTTGAAATACTTTAATGTAATTTCTAGTCATGTATGATTTACATTATCAGATGCTTTTTATTATCATAAAATGTTTCTAATTATCTTTTATGTTGTGTTTCTCTTTATTTCTTTCTATTAAACTCTTTATACTTCATTCATTAGATGCTAAACTCCATTTCTTGTTTCAATACTGACTTTTATTATTTTTAAATTTATTTTTATTCTTTATTAGTTGTCCATCTATCTTCATTTTTATAATTGTTGTGAATATTTTCATAATTATATTTAAACAAATGATTAGTCTATAATTCTCTTGATTTTTATTATCTCTACATTTATATATTAAAATTATTCTTCCTCTTAACATTTCTAATGTGAATGTTTTTAGTATTTCTATCTATTCATTAAATATATTCTTTATTTTATCTCTATTACTTTCTAATTTTTTAGATAATATCCTTGTAATGTGTTTATACATGATGCATTCTATGATGATATTATAGTTATTATTTTTTCAATATCTTCTATTGTTATTGTTACTCCTTTCAAATTTATTGCTTTACTTTTTTCTATTATTTCTTTATTTCTCTCATTTCTAAATTTATTTTTCTTTCTTTATTATATATTCTATTCGGAGATCCTTTTCCAATGCAGGAAATACAACAAATTTTAATGCCATGGCTATTGTGTAAAACCTTAGAGTCTTGTAAAGAAAAGCAAACAAGACATAGAAATTCAATATCATACAATAAAAGAATGAAACGTCAATAACAATAAATGGCAAAGAAATTATAATAATAAAGGTAAACGATACACCAAGGAAAAAGGGTTTAGAAGACGAAAGACACAAAGAAAAACAAATAAAAAACAAGATAAATACAATAATAATAAAGATTATACAAATAACAAATACAAATGGCTAACAATAAATGAGATACAAGAAAGAAGGAGAATACGAAGAAATACTAAAAAAATATGAAGGTAAGAAGAAAAGATGGTATGATATTCTTCAAGAAGTATATTCAATCAAAAAGAAAAAGATAATTGAAAAAAATAAAGAAGAGTTTAAAGAAAAAACAAAATATTGGGAGGAAAAAGACATTAAGGCTATAGAAGCAGAAATTAAAAACAAAAACCCAATTAAAGAAATGAATGATAGATGTAAAATTGCAAGAATAATAAATGAAACAGAAAGTATAAAGAAAGTACAAGAAGAAACAAAAAATAAAGAAGAAAAGATAGAAGAAGAAAAAGAAAAAGAAGAAATAATTGCTCTGAAAAATCAAATTACTGAATTACAAGGAAAACTTAAAGAATTAAGTATGAAAAGAATGGAAGAAGAACAAGCCATCTCAGAAGAAATGATGAGAAAAGCAAAAGAAATAGTTAGGAAAGAATTTGAAGAAGAAATTACAGAAATGAAAATACAAATTAAAAAGATTCAAACGAATTATGAAGAAATGAAGAAAGAAAATGAAAAATTAGAAGAAGAAAACTTAAAACTACAAGGAAAAATAAACGAGATAGAAGGAAAGAAAATCACAGAAGTAAATAATAAAGAAGAAAAAATCCGAAGTATCCAAGCTAATAAAAAGAAGATTGAAAAAGAAAATGAAGAAATGAAAGAAGAAATTGAAAAGTTGAAAAAGAGAAACAAAACGCTAGAACAAAATGCAAACACATTAGAGAAGAAGATTGAAATGATAGAGGAAAATACTAAAGAATTAAAGAAAGAAATAAGAGATAAAGAAAAACAAATCTCTGAATATCAAGAAATTGCAATTAAAAACCAAGAAATTGTAGAAATAACACGAGAAGAATTAGACAACACACAAAAAGAAAATGAGACACAAAAACAAATAATATCAAAACAACAAGATGATATTGTAAATTTTATTTCACAGAAGGAACTAGAGAAGAAGAAAACGATGACACTTGTGATAAATACACAACCAGTACTGAGGAAAACATCATCAGGAACAATGGAGATGAACGAAACTACTCCTATGAAAAAGACAGTAGTGGAAATCGAAGAGGAAAGCAAAGCACTGATTATCAAAAAACAAAGTATAATTAAAATACAAGAAGAAATACAACAAACCAAACAAATAGAATTTTAATTGAAGTGTTGTATTGTTTTGAATTAATTGGTTAAATAAGAAATTATATAAGAAATTAAGATGGGAACAAATTGAAAGCATTATAAAAGTAATAAATATCAATGTCAATAATGAAAAAGAATATATTAAATATATTAAAATATCACATAAAATAAAAGAAAGCACTAAACGGTACATTAAAGTGAAAGTAAATGATATAATAGAAGGAAGAGTAGAGTGTAATTCAATAATAAAAAACATCATATTAAAGAATAACTCTACAGAAATTGATGAAGAATATCTTAACACTCTCATCAATAAAGTAAAAGAAATGAAAATAGAAAAATGTACAAACATTAATTACTACTGGAAAAGAAAAGAAGCTGACTGATTAATAATGGAAATTAATAATAGATGGATATGGTCAGGAAGCAGAATGCAGGAACTGCAAGATGATATGAAGATTATTTCAATGGTTATGCATCTTTATCTCCAAAATAAAATAATAGGAGATAAATTTGATGAAATAAAAGAAATCCTAAAGAAAATTAATAGACTAGAAGATATAGTCAAGGGAAGAAAATGGTACAGAATAAAGTGCATCATGAAATTAAAAGAACATGATGAAGAAGGAATTAAAGTTAAAGCACTAGAAATAATAAAGTACCTAAAATATATGATGACAATGATAAAAGAAAGAATTAAATTTAATAAGGAAGAAAGGGTCAGAATCAATACAAATAAAATCATGTTTGATTCTAATAAGAAAATTAGAATAAGGAAGAAAGACCCAAAAAATGAAATATACAAAAATAACGATATTACTTTAGAATATTTGAAATCGTTATATGAAACACAGGTGATATTAAATAAAGATAATTGGAAAATAAAACAAATCACCTCATGGAATGAAAGATATAGAAATTATGATAATGTCATAATAATAATAAATGAATTAAATTTAAGTATAATGAAAATAAGTAACTGGAAAGCACCAGGAATAGACACTATATATGGGTATTATTGGAAAAGGATGTCATCATCAAGAGAAATCATTCTCAATATCTTTAACGAATGGTTGAACTTCCCTGAAAACATCCCATTAGACATGGTAAGTGGAAGAACTTTATTAATCCACAAAGGAGGAGATAGGAACGACGTCATTAATTATCGTCATATCAGTTGTACAAACGTAATTATGAAAGTATTTACCTCAATATTAAAAGAAAAGATTCACAGAAGACTTAACATGAATAATGAATCATTGAAAATTAATAATAATCAACTGGGATGTAAATTACAATCTCTAGCTGCTAAAGAAGGAATAATAAATAGTTATATGTTAAAGCAGCAGAAAGAAGAGAAATACCCAAAATATGTGGAGTCATATTATGACATTAAGAAAGCATATGACACAGTAAACCATGAATGGGTAATTGAATCATTAAAGTATTTTAATGTAGAGGGTGTCATCATTGACATTATTGAAAGTATGATGACTAGATGGAAGATATTCATCGGCTATAAATTTAATGAATATCTAGGATGTATTAAATTAAATAGAGGAATTTTACAAATGATTCATTATCCCCTCTACTCTTCATCATACAGATGAATATAATTTCTCGAAATCATCGAAGAGAAATTCCTAAATACAAATCATACTTTATATATGGATGATTTGAGAATAATGACAGAAAATAGTGAAGAAATGGGAATAATTAACAATGAAATTAAAGAAATAATAAGTTACATATTGAAATGAATGAGAAAAAATCATGAATGGTATTAAAAAAACATTAAGGAAATACCAAACGGAATGCAAAACATCCCCGTAGTTGAAGGTGAGGACTTGTATAAATACTTATGAATATGGCAGTCCGACGAAATTGATGACACCTTCAATTGTAAAATCATCAAAGAAAAAATGATAAGAAGATG
>NW_001915258.1:0-11576 GCF_000208925.1 Entamoeba histolytica HM-1:IMSS
TTTAAAATGACAATTTTAACTCATT
Organism: Entamoeba histolytica HM-1:IMSS; assembly: GCF_000208925.1. Taxonomy (NCBI): domain Eukaryota; phylum Evosea; order Mastigamoebida; family Endamoebidae; genus Entamoeba; species Entamoeba histolytica. Next base: position 26 of record NW_001915258.1, read on the forward strand.
CTATCAAAATAGTTCAAAAATTTTAAACAACGAGGATATCAAGAAGTAAAATTCTTTAATTTCCAATTTACTCTTTCAGTTGTGAATGATAATTCTACAATTATCTGTGATGAAATAGTTGTAGAATTCAATGATTAAAAATGTTAAATTGTTATTGAATACTGTATATGTAAGAATTTGATTTGATAATATTTCTAATTATTAAACATAAAACTGAAATAAATGAATAAAAGAATTAATAAAATGAAAATTAATGAATATTAAAATCAATAAAACATATAACAAGAAATAAAGAATAAAATAACAACATAAAATAATGAATAAACACTAATAAATCAACAAACATTAAATATAATTTTTATAAATGTATTAACATTAAATAAGAATAAATTAATTATATTGATTGTTTTATTTATAATTTTATTAATGAAAGAAATGATAAATATGATTAATATAAATGAAATATGAAGTATCTAAATTTCATAATAAAATATAAAATAATAAGAGTTAAGATGAAATACTAAACAAAAGATACCAATAATAAAAAGAAAAGAATAAGAATATACTAAATTGAAATAATTTAAGAATAATTAATGAATAATTTTAAAGATTACTAAAGAATAAAAAAGAAAATATGATGATGATGAGATTAAATCATAAATATGATAAGTTCAAAACACTAAACATAATATAAAAAGAAGAATAAGAAAGTAAATAAAGAAATAAAAGAAATAGAAAGACAATATAAATAAAGAATGATAAAAAGAAGAATTGAAAATATAATAGTGAAATATTTTAAAATAAGAAATAAAGAAAAAGAAATAAAGAAAAAGAAAAGGGATATATAACAATAAAAAAATACAAAAATAAAAGAGAAGGAAAATAAAATCAAATAAACAAGAAGCGGCTGTAGTTTTACGTGTAAAACACTTATTTGTAATTTAATAATTATGAAATACTAAGTTAAATTAATAAGAGTCGTACGATCGAAACCTGCCAGTCGCCAACATTTTTTAAATTAATGAAAAAAAGATATTAATTACAATAAACATAAATAACAAATTTAAACAAAATAGTTTAATGATAGAACTAACTTCTAAATATTAGATTAATTAAATCGAATGTTAATAGGTTTATCTTCATAATTTCTACATTTTAACTCATTATTTATTAAATTGTTGGTTCTTGTTGGTTGTTGGTTGTTATATTTTATATTTCATTTTATTCTTCTATTTCTTATTTATTTCATCATTATATCTTCTTATAAAATTATGTAATTCCTATTTCATTATTTATCATTACATTAATTCTTTTCTTTCTTGAATTTTAATCTAATTCTTTTTTATTTCTATTCTATTTCTTTATATTTCTATTTATTTCTCTATCTTATTTTAATTCTCTTTCATTGTTCTTTTAATTATCTTGAATATTCATTTAAATGTTTTGGATTAAAATGAAATCTTTCATCATTTCTATTAATTCTTCTATTTCATATTTCTATTTTAATACTATCATTTATATCATTAACATATATTGATGTCTTCATTATTTCTTTATATCTTATTTCTTTATTCTTTTCTTTTATATCTCATTGACAGTATTATTAAAACTGTGTTTAATAAAATTATGAATTTCTCTTTAATTAAATAATCCTGGTTTTGAAAGGCATTAACATTATTGATTGTTCTTGAGAATACAACAAATGAGAAGAAACAGAAGAAATATAACTAATTTGAATGAATAGTTTACAAAAATCTTCATTTAATGGGATAATATTATTTAGATTTAATTTGTTAATTTATCATTGAAATAATTCACTCTTCATTATTTCAATTTCTATTTCATTTCTTCAATAAGATTGTATCAATTTATTTCATTCATTATTCATCTTTTCTTTATTCTCTTATTTTCTTTGTTTATTTTCTCTTATTTATTGTTTTATTATACAATTCTTCTACTCTTTTATTGTCTTATTTTTATCTCTTTTTATTTCTTTCATTCTTTCTATTTCTCGTTATTATTTTTCTTCTGCTTTATTTTTAACTGATTTTATTATTTATTATTTTTTATCTATCATATTATTTATTTCATATTAATCTAATCCAATCACATTCTTTTATTTTACATCTCATTGACTTGTTATTCTCTATATTTGTAATTCATTATGTTTTTTATCATTTTCAATACAATTGATAAATTTCATTCTATATATTCATTTATTTTTCATATTTTGTGTAATTTTTTAATTATCTATTCTATCTCCTTTCTTCTTTAAATGAATTATTTTTACTTCATCAATGAGTATTGTTATTTTGAAATTTTATTTAATTTTATTGTTTTATTTCGTTTAAGTATTATTTATTCATTACATTTTCTTCTTCTTTCATTCTTTTTCATCAATTCAAATTTTCTTATTCATTCTACTCAACCTTTTGCATTTAATAAACAGGTAACTATTATTCGTTTCTCAGTATTTATTCTTCTCTTCTTTTGACATGGTTTATTATACTTTTATCATCATTATATTCACTTTTATTGTGTTTTTCTATTTTAACTTTCTTTACTTCTATAATTAGAACATACTATTTCATTGTTATTTCTCATTTTATCTTCAACAACATCTTCAATATTCTCTTTTTTATTTTACTGTTTCTTTTCTTAATATTATCATTTCATTTCTTCATTATTTCTTGAAATACATTAATCCTTGTTCCTTTCTTGTTTTCTCTTTTCAGACATTCAAATAATTTTATTAAATACTCATCTCATTTTTCTTTCATTCACTTTTAAACAACCTGTTTAATGATTTTCATTTTATGTTATTTTGATTTATTCTTATTCAGAGTTTTCTCATTATCATTCATTTCATTTTTCATATATAATTGAGGAGATTTTAAAAATAAAATAGAATATAAAATGATTATATCAACTTTCTATTCTTATTTATTTATCAACTTTCTTCATTACTTCATCTATTTTCTTTATTTATATTCATTTTTATGTTCATTTCTTTTAATGTTCATTCATTATTAATTATTAATTCTTTAACATATCTCTCAAATACAAATATATGTTTGAATAATTTTATCTATATTCTCAATTTCATTATTATTTATTAAGAAGGTATTATTTATTAAGAAGAATTATGCATCAAAGATTATAATTTATTAAAGAAGATGCATATATTATTGTTAGTGTTGTATGTACATTTGAATATAAGGATATTATCAAGGAATGGTATTTGTTTAAAGGGTGTCGAAGATAAAGGAGATGAGCTATAACATTATGATGTGGATATACTCTTCTTAAAACAACAATATAAAGAATGAGAAATATTATATTACTCATTATAATCAAAATAAAAGTCATGCAGCAACTTAAATGATGAACTATTTAAGTCAAGCATGCTTGAAAAAACAATATTTCAATAGAAATAAAGCATGTTGAAGAAACTGATTTGCTCACTTCTCAACATGATGAAAACATAAAAATGAAGTTAATCATAATTGATGTATTTTTCTATTATTCTTGAGATTGGTTTAATTTTGTATTTAGTTTTTGTCAATTCCCAGTCACTATATGTAACACTACCATCATATCTTATTCTTTTCTCTCTTCTCATATATTCAGTTTTTAACTTTACAAATCCATTTTTTACTTCAACAACTTCTGTATATTCCTTCTCTTCAATAACAATTTTTTCATTTTCTAATCCATTTTTGACAACTCTCTCAACATTAATTGGTAATAAACTACATGCCCATGTTAAAAGCATTTCAATTTCTTCTTCAGATCTACTATTATCATCATCTTCATCTGGACATGAATCTACATAAAACATTGGTATTTTAATTATTTCATCTCCTGTTGTTTCTTTAGCTAATTTTTCAAATTCTAGAAGAAACTTCTCTTTCCTTGATTCTATTTGTCTTACTAGTTTCTTTTCTGGTGTACAACAATAACATCTAGTCCATACAATACATACATGTTCCCAAAAATCGGATATTGGAAATATTTTACATATCATTTTTATCGTTGCTGTAAAATTGTAGAGTGGTTTAGCATTAGTAAAATTAAAAACAATAACAATAGCTTCTATTTCTTCTTGTTCTTTAATGTAGCTTATCATTTGGTTCCATTGTCTATCTTTATCTCTACCACCCTCAGAATCATTAAATCCAGGAGTGTCAATTACAAATATATCACTTCTATCATCTTCTCCATAACATCCACTTGTTTCTTGTGTTACTGATTTAGCATCATCACTTGTTTCAAATTTATTGTCTTTCAGAATAAAATTACCAAGTGAACTTTTACCATCACCTGTATTTCCAATCAGAAGTAATTTAGTTTTTTTTACATCATCATGTTGTATTGAATCTTCACTGCTCATTGATTAATATTCAGTTATAATTTGTTTAAATAGTAATTCATGATGAGAAGCTATAATTACCATATATTTTAAATGATGTTTATCATTTTTGTTTACAAAGTGTAGTAAAAATAGAAGTGAAACAACTCCCATTTGAAATTATTACAAAATTATTTTATGTTGAAAATAGTGTTTTAATGTAATGATAGTTATATCGTTTTATAAAATTAGATGAATGTTATTTAAAATTATTGAAAGAGCATAACTTCTTCAAAAATTTTTTTATATTATTTTATCAAAAATGATTTACATCAATATTTAAAATGAGTGATTTGTATTTATATATTTTTCTTTTTGATTCAAATAAATAAACAGTTACAATCGGAGTTAGTTAAATTCATGTTTCAATATTATTTTATAAGACTAAATTTTATAATTTCTTTGTTTGTTTTTTTTTTCAATTTTGTGCATTTATGCTTTATGGGTAAAATTATTAAATTACAAATTTGATTAAACAATAACATGAAAAAAACTGGGGGTAATACTTTGATAGTATAATTATGAAGAACGTTATAAGAATGTTTTTAAATATAATTGATTTTCACTAAAATTGTGTATTTTATGTAATATAAGTTAGTTTGATTCTATATTACCAATAACGTTTTCCTACGTTTGTCAATAAAATGATAATTGTAGATACAAAAAATACTACATAAATCTCACAAAAATACACAACATCAGTTTTATATATTTTCTACTAATTATATTCTCTGCAACACATATTGAAAATTGATTGTTAATGAATTTTAATTTATTATAATTATTCTTATGGTTAGTTGTATTTTATCAATTTAAACTTCAATAAAAATAGTAAGTCATTTATCATCAATTATACTTTATTCTTTTGAAATAACTTTAATATATTCATATAGTTATTATGATTTTTGATTAAAACCAATGGATATAATTTCTTAATTCTCGTGTATTTACAAAATAATAACGTTTTATAAAATTACTATTATATTTTCATTGAAAAATATTTTGGATTATAAACAAAAGTATTATGAAAAAGTATAAATTATACTTCTGGTAAGAGACTATTACTCTTCTTCTGATTCTTCTTCGCTTATTCCAAGAATTTGATTAATTCCAAAACCATCCATAACAAGTTCAAACAATGAACCACTTACATTTCCAAGTAAGTCAAAAAATCCTTTTTTTGATTTTTTTTCATATTGTTTTGGAATTGGTTTGATTTTGTGTTTAGTTTTTGTTAATTCCCACTCACTATAACTAACACTACCATCAAATTTTGTTCTTTTCTCTCTTCTCAAATATTCAATTTTAAATTCTATGTTAGTACCATCATTACTAATAATATGAGGTTCTTCCCTCTCTTCAATAATAACTTTTTCAATTTCTATTCCATTTTTGACAACTCTCTCAACATTAAGAGAAGGTAAACTACATGCCCATGTTAAAAGCATTTCAATTTCTTCTTCAGATCTACTATTATCATCATCTTCATCTGGACATGAATCTACATAAAACATTGGTATTTTAATTATTTCATCTCCTGTTGTTTTTTAGCCAATTCTTTAAATTCTGGAAGAAACTTCTCTTTCTTTGATTCTCTTTGTCTTACTAGTTTCTTTTCTGGTGTGTCACATGAACATTTAGTCCATACAATACATACATGTTCCCAAAAATCGGATATTGGAAATATTTTACATATCATTTTTATCATTGTTTGAATACTGTCTGATAATCTAGGATTAGTAAAATTTAAAATAATAACAATTCCTTTTAATCCTTCTCGTTCTTTAATATAATTCACCATTTCACTCATATGTTGTCTATCTTTATTTATACCACCATTAGAATCATTAAATCCAGGAGTGTCAATTACAAATATATCACTTCTATCATCTTCTCCATAACATCCACTTGTTTCTTGTGTCACCGATTTAGCAGCATCACTTGCTTTAAATTTATTGTCTTTCAGAATAAAATTACCAAGTGAACTTTTACCATCACCTGTATTTCCAATCAGAAGTAATTTAGTTTTTTTTACATCATCATGTTGTATTGAATCTTCACTGCTCATTGATTAATATTCAGTTATAATTTGTTTAAATAGTAATTAAATATGACAAATATTTATTTATAAATTTGTCGAATGATGTTTAATATTAAAAATGCTTTATGTTTATTTGAAATAATCAATTTCAATTCTGTATTGTTAAAATATTCCTCATAACACGTGTTATTTAAACGAAAACAACAACTTTAAATAAAATAATTTTCTAAAATTTCACATAAACATTATTTTAGTCATCTATTGTAACGTAACTTTTCTATTACTGAAACAAAGTATTTTTATTTGTCTCTATTTTTACATTAAAAATATTCTTTTCTGTTTAACAGAATAAAAATAATCAAAAATAAATGAAGAATTTTATCGATAATTTAACATGACATTTTGTTTTATTTTCTGGTTTGAAATACAAACATCATTTTAATATGCACAAACAACTTTTGATAGGATATTTAAAAACAAAATAAATTAATTTCACATAATTTTTGAAAATTGACTATTTTTATAATGTTTATTTTACAATAAAATCACACCCCCTTTTTATTTTTTTATCACAACAATACATTTATGTTTTTATTGAAATAGTTGTTATAACGTTTAATGAAGATAATGTTATTAAAGAATGAAAATGAAATAATAATATGAGAAGTATCATTTTTACATATACTTCAATTTATAATTAATGTTTTATTTCATTTTCAATAAACAACAAATGTTATAAAATACGATTATTTTTCTCATAATAATTACTATCTCACTTTTATTTAAATTACATATCAAACAGAATAACATCTCCGATTCTAGATGCAATAAATTTATGTTTTTATTGTGTTGAAGAAATAGTTTGATAAGTAATATCAAATCATTTTAAACTCATTTCTATTTCATATAACCTTTAAATTTCCATAAAAATTGATTTTTATTGTTTCCAAAATAAAATAAAAAATAAGTAAAAAGTAAATTGAGAGTTATTTACTCTTCGGGGTAGAGTGAAATACCCTGCTAATACTCATAATTCCAGAAATCACAAGCTCAAACAATTTATTTCCATACCTAAGTAAAACCTCTGTAAGTTCTTCTTTTGAATTATTGGCATATTTTTTTGGAAGTGGTTTTTCTTCAACTTTCCTGTCTATTATTTCCCAATCAGTATAGCTTACTTTTTTGTTATGTCCAATTCTTTTCTCCCTTCTCTTCTTTTCAACTTTGCACTTAGCACAACCATCTACTACATCTATAATTTCCCAATCTTCCTTTTCTTCTACAACAACTGTTTTAAATTCAGTACTTTCTTTCATAACTTTCTCAATTGGCTTAATTGGTAATAAACTACGAGCCCATGCTAAAAAAGTTTCAATTTCTTTATCCGTTCTACTATTATCTTCACCTTCATCTGGTTGAGAATCAACAAAGAACATGGGGAAAGCAACACCTTCTTTTCCAGTAGTTTCTTTAGCAATTCTTGTCAATTGTTCTTGATACTGTTTGTTTTTGATTTCCATTTGTTTTTCCAATTTCTTCTCAGTAGTGTAATAAAAACACTTAGTCCATACAATACAAACATGTTCCCAGAAGTCAAAAACTGGAAATTCATTGTACAACTTTTTAATCAATGATTCAAGATTATCCAAAAATTCAACGCTGTTATAATTCAAAACAAGAATAATACCATCTACTCCTTTTTGTTCCTTAACGAAGCTTATCATTTGGTTCAACTGATTTTCAACCATTTCACTTGAGTCTGGAAGACCAGGAGTGTCAATAACAAATATATCACTTCTATCATCTTCTCCATAAAATCCCATTGTTGGTTTAACCACTGGATTTGGGTTGTCATTGACATCAAAAGCATTCTTCTTCAAAATAAAATTACCAAGTGAACTTTTACCATCACCTGTTCCTCCAATTAAAAGTAGCTTAGTCTTTTTACCTTCTATATTTGTCGGTACGCTCATTGTATATTTTAGTTATTACTCAACTCCTTTAAATATTTCACAATTGTTATAACTACAAAATTAATTTTTATTTTAGGAATGATGTTTGTCATTTTTTTACCGTTTAATGTAAAAATAAGTATAATGACGAATCATAATCATAACCATCGTATTTTAAAAATGGGAAAACAAACATACCCCTTTTATTTTATTTATATGTAAATAATTTATATCGAATAATTTTAGAACAATTAGTTTGCAACAACAGAATAATTATTGACAAATAAATAATTTTATAACATTTACATCGTATTTCTTTCATTTAATTTACATAAACCCTCTTTGGTTTCATCGAAACCAATTATTTTATTTCAAAAATGTGTTTATATTTATCATTTATTTTCACAAACTAACATTTACTCAAGTTATTTATGGAAACTAATAAACAAAAACAGGTATAAACAATTTTTAATTTATTCATTTGTTTTATTTTAAAAATAGAAGAAAAGTCAAAAACAATAAACAGTTAAAATTGAATTTGATTTTTTTCCATTTACTATTCTTTTGATTTAAATAAAAATTGGTAATGAAATAATTCAACACGATTTATTGGAAACAAACTATGTTAATTGAATATATTAATTATTTACATTAAAATACAAAAAGTATAGTTATTATATTTTTATCTCATTACTATAAGTTTGACTCTTTATGTTTGATAACTGTATTTACACTTCAAATGACTTTTGTTTTATTCTTTCATTTGTCAGTTGTTCTTAGTGCTAACTTACTGCATTATTCCTTGTTTTAGTTTTTAACAATGATACTTTACTTTTTGATTATTTTTCAAAAAGGCGTTAATTGAAATGAATATCTTTCATTTTTCTTAACCTTTCATGATAATATATATTATATTAATTACATTTTTGTTTAAGTGGTTAAGTTAAATGTTTATAAGATATTTCATATTTTTATAATAAGTCTTGCTTTATTTCTTCTTTTATAAATCAACATAACTATTTAAGTGTCTGTTTTAATTCATTTTAATCTTTTAAATATTGAAAGTGAATATTTCAATAATTATTAGAGTGATTATAATTTGTATCAGTCTGTTGTAAGAAACATTATCTCAAATAAAATAAGAATAATATTAATATGTAATTTGAAAAATTCATTTTATTGGCATAAGAAACAAACAGAAATTATATTAAATTCAAATTCATTAAATCCATCATGTCATTTTTTCTTTTATAATTAAAACTATTTGTTTATAAACAAATCAGCAATGATAAAACAAACGATTAATTCTGTGAATTGTTACTGTATGAATAATGAAATGACATATACAAAATAAATTAACAATACCATTAAATTACAATATAACTATTATGAATATAATATTTAATGAAACTACACTTGAAATTCTTGAAGAAACAACAATAAATCGTTGAATATAGTCATCATGAGTGTTTTATTCATTTAGTTTTGATAATATCCTTCATCATCTATTACCCCTTTTTCTTTTTATTTTTTTTACAATGTGTTTTATTCAGGCACGAAAATTAGCAAAGAAATAATGCATCTAAATAATTTACAAAAAAGAAAAAAGATGCAAAATAATTTGCATCCATAGAATATTCCACTTATTATATTTTGCTCATAAAAAAGAAAAAAAAAAATAAATAAGTATGATAAATACACAATCTGTAAATATTTATGTTTATATTTTATAATCATTTGTATTCATTTTTATGAAATATTAATGAAATAAATGATTTGATGAATCATATTTATTTGTATTTTTTATTCTTTTATTATTATGTTATTTATCTATCGTATTTTTATATTTATTTCTTTTTATATTATTTATTCTTCTTATTATCTATATTATTATTATATTCTTCTTATTTGTTGTTTTTTCTTTTTATATTATTTAGATTTTCTTATTGTTATTCTTTTCTATTTAGATGTATTTTATTATTTATTTATTCATCTTTATCATTTTTATATTATTATCATTTATATCTATTTTCATTTTATATTTATTCTGATCTGATTTATATTGTTTTTATCTTTTATTCTTTGATTTTATTATTATATCATTTATTATCATTTCTCTTTTTATTTATCATTTATTCTTATTATTCTTTTGTTTCTATATTCTATATCATATATTCATTTCATTTATATTTTATATTTTATCATTTATTACATATTATAATAACATAACACATCTGATTGATTATATAATAAATATCATGATGAAATTATACATATAAATAATAAACATAAAAATAATACAATATTTTCATCAATAAAACAATACCAATTGTTTTATACAATTGAATTAGATACTTTTATTGAATATTTCTCATTTTTACAATAAAAATACACATTTTATTTATTCTTTTCTTCTTTTCTTCTTTTATTATCTTTTTTGTTTTATTACTTTTTATCTTATTTTTATCTTATTCTACTTCTTAATTTATATTATTTCTTTTTTCGTTCTTGTTTATATTATTTATTTCTTGTATTATTTATCAAATTCATCTTCATTTATTCATTCTTTTTATTTCATTTTTATTAGTTCTTGAGTATTGTATATCTATTTAATATTTCATTTGTATATTATCAAAATATATGTTTAATTGAATTTGTGTTGAACAAAATATTAAATAATTCAATATTTTCATTCTTAATTATTCATTATTTGTTATGGAATGTTGTGTATGTTTATTATATTAAATTAATATGATGAATAAATATCAACAATATTGTTTATTTTATTTTAAAGAAAATAATAAATGAAATAAATAATGAAATAGAATAATAATGAAATAGAATAATAATGAAACAGAATAATGAAATAGAATAATGAAATGTAATAGATGAAATAATAAAAATAAATGAAAGATAAAGAATAAATAAATATAATGTATTTAATACATAATATAATTTATTATCAAATATATTAATATAAAATGATGAATTATTTTTATTTCAAAATATTCTGCATCAATAAAAAATGTTGCTAAATATTTTGCATCATTAAATTTTGCGCTTTTTTATTGCGCTTTTTTATTTATTACAATAAAATTTGCATTCTTTATTTTTTTCATTTTTTTTTTCTTCTTTTATCATCTCTTT
>NW_001915257.1:0-11629 GCF_000208925.1 Entamoeba histolytica HM-1:IMSS
TTTCTTTTTATATTCTCTACTTTCTACTTTTATTCTTTCTTCATCTTCATCTACTTTTTACTTTCTATTATTCTTTTATATCATTCATTCTCTTCTTTTTCAATTATTTGCTTTTTTTCGTTGCCATGATAAGATACATATAATCTTCAGTTAATTAAAATAATGGAAATAAAGTGTTATGAGTAATTTATGATTTTATTATTCTATAATTATTTCTTCTTTCTATTCTTTTTATTTCTTCTTATCATTTTACTTTATTATTATTTGCATATCTTAATATCATCTTTTATATCTATTAGATTTCTTACTTATGTTTATTCATTTATTATTCTTCTTTTTTTCTATATGTTATTTATTATTTCTTTATTATTTAATTTCATCATTGTATATATTCTCTATTCATCTCTATCATTTATATTGTGATCTGGTTGTATATTTATTATTAACCATTTATCTTTTATATTTCAATTTCTTCTACTTCTTCATAGAACTATTCTGGATTTATTTCACTTTTGGTTGATTTTATTCCTTCTTTTATTTTTTATTCTTTCGTATCTATATATTTTTCACTTTTGTATCTTTTAATTTCTCATTCATCTTCTATTTTATTGATTTATTCTCTTTTTATTTGTTTATTAATTATCAACAAAAGAACATGAATATTAATAAAAGTGACTGAAATATGAATGAAATAAATTGATACAATCTTGTTGAAGAAATGAACTAGAAAATGAAATAATGAAGAGTGAATTATTTCAATGATAAATTAACAAATTAAATCTAAATAATATTATCCCATTAAATGAAGATTTTTGTAAACTATTCATTCAAATTAGTTATATTTCTTCTGTTTCTTCTCATTTGTTGTATTCTCAAGAACAATCAATAATGTTAATGCCTTTCAAAACCAGGATTATTTAATTAAACAGAAATTCATAATTTTATTAAACACAGTTTTAATAATACTGTCAATGAGATATAAAAGAAAAGAATAAAGAAATAAGATATAAAGAAATAATGAAGACATCAATATATGTTAATGATATAAATGATAGTATTAAAATAGAAATATGAAATAGAAGAATTAATAGAAATGATGAAAGATTTCATTTTAATCCAAAACATTTAAATGAATATTCAAGATAATTAAAAGAACAATGAAAGAGAATTAAAATAAGATAGAGAAATAAATAGAAATAGAATAGAAATAGAATAGAAATAAAAAAGAATTGGATTAAAATTCAAGAAAGAAAAGAATTAATGTAATGATAAATAATGAAATAGGAATTACATAATTTTATAAGAAGATATAATGATGAAATAAATAAGAAATAGAAGAATAAAATGAAATATAAAATATAACAACCAACAACCAACAAGAACCAACAATTTAATAAATAATGAGTTAAAATGTAGAAATTATGAAGATAAACCTATTAACATTTGATTTAATTAATCTAATATTTAGAAGTTAGTTCTATCATTAAACTATTTTGTTTAAATTTGTTATTTATGTTTATTGTAATTAATATCTTTTTTTCATTAATTTAAAAAAATGTTGGCGACTGGCAGGTTTCGATCCTACGACTCTTATTAATTTAACTTAGTATTTCATATTTATTAAATTACAAATAAGTGTTTTACACGTAAAACTACAGCCACTTCTTGTTTATTTGATTTTATTTTCCTTCTCTTTTATTTTTGGATTTTTTATTGTTATATATCCCTTTTCTTTTTCTTTATTTCTTTTTCTTTATTTCTTAATTTAAAATATTTCACTATTATATTTTCAAATCTTCTTTTTATCATTCTTTATTTGTATTGTCTTTCTATTTCTTTTATTTCTTTATTTACTTTCTTATTCTTCTTTTTATATTATGTTTAATGATTTGAACTTATCATATTTATGATTTAATCTCATCATCATCATATTTTCTTTTTTATTCTTTAGTAATCTTTAAAATTATTCATTAATTATTCTTAAATTATTTCAACTTCATTAATTTATTAGTGTGAATTATGTTCATTGATTGTTAAATTATTACTATGATGTTTATAGTATATTATTATTTCATTTTATCCATTTTTAATATATTTTATTTTTTTTGATACTATTTATTCAATCGTTATCACTAAATATTATGAGTTGTTTACTGTTTTTATAATTCTCTTCAATTCAAAAAGATTTGTTGTAAATAAAATTATAATCATTAACTTAATTGGTTATATATTTTATATCTAACAAATAAAAAATATTTTATGATTTATACTGTAATAGAATAACTTATATATTAACAACATCATTAAATGATAAAATAAAAGATTGATGAATGAAAACGATGAGCATAAAGAAGATAAAAGAATAAATATAATTAATATATTACATAATGATGATATTATATTTAAATAATGTTTGATTCCCATTTATTCAAATTAATAATGTCTTAATTATACTTTTATCATTTTATTTTCTATAAGAAATGAAATGTGAACAATAAAGAAATGAATTAAGAGAATAAAGAAGAAATAATAATATTTTATTATAATAACACATTTCAATTGATAGAAACAACATAAAATAACAAAGAATAATAAATCACAAATATAGAATAATAACATCCATAATAAAACAACAGAAATAAACTAATATTATAAAGAAATAATAATATAATTATAAATTAAAATGAACAATCAATAAATGATGAATATATTCTTAAAATAATAATGATTTGAATTATGAATTGAAATTATTATTCATTTCATTTATTGTTGTTATTATTATTTATAGTTTATTTTATTAAATTTCATATTTATTCAATTTTGTTGAATGACTTACAAAAATGAAATGAGTTTTAATTTAATATTTCATTTCATTCTATTTATTAATGAATTGCAAAACACAATAATATGATGAAATGAAGAATAAAATGATTGAGTCATTGAGAAATAAAATGAAAGTAAAAGATAATCATAGGAAATGAAGAAACATATTTAAAGAGAAGAATTGAAATATATTTCATTCAATGCTTATATTTCTATTGATTATTGTAATTACAAGTGGAACAGAAAGTATTAATAATAAAGAAGAAAGAAATAGAGAAGTAACACATATACAAATAGAACCAAAACAACACAAAAGAATGTATAATGGATATAATATACAATTAAAAGGTGAAGTGTCACAAGAACCAACTATGACATTAACCCATGAATCAACAGAAGCACAAAACATACAAACAAAACAAGATGTATCACCAAAAAACTCCAATGATTCTGGAGAACAAAAAGAAACAAAAATAGTGACACCAAACACTGAAACACAAACAACAAGCACAACAAATGTACCAACACAAGGAACAGACACACATAATAATCCAGAATCTACTGTAACACATCCAGAATCAAAAGTTAACCAAAACCCAACCAGTGAATCAGGAACAATCAGTCCAAGTAATGGACAAAGTGAGGCAACTCCAGCAAATACGGAAGGTTCAACAAATTCAGCCAGTTCAACGTCGTCAAATAAACAAACAGACTCATCAAATGGAAACAATGCAGATAAAAATAAACAGGGAGATAGTCCTGAAGGATCAGGGAAAAGTCCAAAACCAACAAATGGACAAGAAGAGAGTATAAACCAAAATGAACAAACAACAACTGGGTCAGGAAAAGATAGTGGAAAAGGGGAATCTACAACAGCTACCACACAAGATGGACAAGGAACAACAGATAGACCAACAGGTGAAGGAAATAATGTAACCCCAACAAATGGAAAAAACGATGTACCAACAGATGGAACATCTACTAAAGAAGATGGAAAAGGTAGTAAAACTGAAGAAAGTGAAAAAGTCACAGATGGAACAGGAAAAGAATCTGGACAAAAACCAAAGGATGGGGAAGATGGTAAACAAACAAAGGGACAAAATGAAAATACAACAGATAGCAAAACTGATTCAAAAGAAAATACAAAAACTAACAGTGAACAAAATGGAAAGAATAGTTCAAATGAAAAACAACAAACAACTTCAGAAGAAAAGCATAATACCACAAATACTAATTCTGAAAATAAAACAGATGATAAATCAAATAATATCAATGATGAACAAAATGAACATCATAATATGGATAATGTCTCAACTATTTTCATTCTTCTCTCTACAATCACTCTAACTTTGTTATTTTAATTGACTTTAATTATCAATAACATCATTTTATTATTATGGTAATAAATGAAATATGAATTACATCATTTTGTAAATATGATTCAAGTTCAAATAAAATATATCAATTATTAAAATTCATTCATTATGACTTGTGTATTAAATAAAAATAAATTGAATAATGATATAAATAGTCAATAAATAAAAAATTAAATAAATAAAGAAGATGGTTATGGTAATAGTAAGAATGAAAATTAATTTATATTATGATTGAAAAATAAATGATTTGTGCACAATTTCAAAATATTAAGTACAAATTAAATAAAAACAAAACGTTCATTAAATACAATGAAATTTAATTTATTATTATCGTTATTAAAGAAATATTATCCATGAATATTATAATGAAAAGAAATAGAAATAAAATAAAAACTTTAATTTGATTATGAAATAATGAATGAAATTTAACAATACATCTCAAATTCATTATTCTTAAAAATACATTTATAATTGAATGATCTTCGTTATTCAAACAAAAGATTCAGCAAAATAAAATAAATTAATAATAAAAATATGAATAATAAAGATGAGTTGATAGAAATACAATTAAAATAATAAATAAATCAATATTTACATTAAAATAGTAGAAGATTAAGAAGAAGAATTAGAAAGACTAAGAAAATGAACATAAAGAAAAAAATAATCAAAACTGAAAGAATATTAAAGAAGACATAATAAAACACAATTGAAAAAGATGTTAAATATAAACAGATAGAAATGAGTTATGAATTACTCGATATTTCGTATTTCATCATATTGAGAAATGAGTATTTTATTTTTTCATAGTTTTTATTTTTATAGAAATTAAGTTTTTTCAAACATTATTAACTTATTATTTATTCGTCTTTTATCTTGTTATTTCTTGTTATTAGTTGTTATTTTCTTCATTCTTTATTTTCTTATTTATGTTGAATATATCATTGCTTTATTCTTTCTGTTGTTTTGTTTTTATCTTCTTACATTCTTTGTTTCTTTATTATGTTTGTTGTATTATCAAATATTTGTGTCATAACAACTCATTCATAATTCTTTCTTTATAATTTACTCACACTTTATTCTCTTAAATGATATTCCATTTTCATTAATAAACATTGTCATTCATGTACTATTAAGTAAGATATTTTCTAAACTAAGGTAACAACACAACCAGAAAATAAATAATAAAACAATATTTTGATATATTTTAATGTTTGTGTTGTGTTTCTGACATTCCACCTTTTGAGCCTCAATACGAATTTATTATAAAAAAGAATAAATAAAATAACAAATGAGAAATGATAATTATTTCAATCAACCCATTGTAAATATTTCAAGACAAACAATAGGAAGATTAACCTTATCGAATAAACGAGGGTTACCAAAAGTTTCAGAAGAATAAGAAGAGACAGTAAAATTTTTTTTAACTAAAAGAGCAGGACCTTCTCCCCCACCACCGAAGAAAAGATTTTCATTTTTTGTAGAACAAAAAAGGGAATTTTTTTCAGTCCAGTGATAAGTGTGAAGAATTTTATTTAGGTCAATTTTAAATAAGAAATCCTCTCCATTACCAAAATAAGGAGCAGAACCTAATAATAATGAATGAGATAAAAACATTCCTACTATCCCTTGTTCTGTTTTTAATACAAATAATAAGGGTTGATATTTTCTTACTTTATTATACATATGATTAAACGATACACCATCAATAGATGAATTAAATACAATATTTGGTTCTAATACTCTTCTATGCACTGGGATATGTTGCCAAATAAGTTCTAATGTTGAATATTCTATAACAGATGTATTAATATTCATTTTTAATGGTGTAAATGAATGTCGATCTTGTGATGGTTGGTTTAATGGAATTGTTGTTAAATCAATTTTTAATGCGTTTTTCATTAAAATAGATGGGTCTGGATATGCCAATAAAACATAATTTAATACTGAAACAAACTCATCAGTTGTTTCAGCACAATTTAAAATATCTTCTGCAACTTTTGCAGCAGCAAGAATATATCGAGTTATTGTTTTTATTCCAGACACTAAAAATTGATCAAGAATACAAAATAATGCTCCATAAGAAACATATCCTACCATAAAATTAGTATAGTATTTAAGAAATGTATTTACTGATAATGCATTTATTATTTGTGATTTATTTGGGAAATATGATTTTAACGTATCAATTAAACTATCTTGAATTAATACGTAATCAACTGGATGTAATGGTAATAAATTATTAGACTGTGATGAATGAGTTAGTAATGCTTGACCAAAACATAATGTTTCATCTAATGTACAACATGAAGCAACAATTCCAACTAAAAAAAATGAATAAAAATTATACTACTACCAAATAAATAAAAAAAATAAAAGTCAAACGAATATTTGGTAATATAGGACAGAAAGTAATATTTGGATTATGAATAGAAAGAATACTAAGAATAAAACCAATGGAAGAAAGTGCTCTTTCTTCTAATAGTGGATGTTCTTTAATATGAAATATACCATTATACTAAATAATTAATCAAATTAAAATTATGTCTTTATATATTGTAATCACAAAAATTAACAAACAGTAAAAGGAAATGATAAAATAGTATTTGGTGGACAACAACCTCCAAAAGAATGTAAAACACTAGAAAGATAATAATCGGGATGTTCTCTTATAAAAGACTCTATTCCTGTATATTTGACAAAAAACATTCGTTGATAATTTAATCCAATTCCTTTCTTTACATAAGTTTTCCATGAACGTGAAAATGGAGGATGAATGTCATTAATTCCAAGTGGATTTTTATGTAGTGCTGTACGTTGTAATGAGATATTCCCTATTCTAATAATATCAGATTTTCTAGGATCTGGTAAGAATGTTGAAAAGGAATATGGTGGTGGTCTTGGGACTAAAGGTAATGAAAGATATAATAAATACTTTTGATAAAATGATTCTGGAACAGTAGATACCATGTTAATACGTAAAAAACACCACCTTCTACAAGACTCACCAATATTAGCAATTGCATCACTTAATGTGTTATTAGAAGTGTCAAGAGAACACCATCTAGGATAGCCATTAAATAATGATATAATAGAAGTATTTGACTGTTTGACATACCCAATTACAGAAGATATATGATCTTTATCATTTTTTATATCTTTCAAAGAGACTTGAGACGTTGACTCACTTCCTTCAATGGAAAATTTTTCAACAAGAGAAGTGTCATTAGATTCTGTGTTCATAGACTTTAATTTCTTTTTTCTGTTTTGGGAGATTTTTATTTTCTGCAATAAACTCACTTTTTATAGAGAATAGCCAGAATCAGAGGTTTCATAAAATACTTATTTTTCTTTCATATAGTTCATTTATAACAAATATACCATCTATAAGATATATTTAAATCAAAAGAAAAATTAAGTGATATATAACAAAATAAAATCATTTTTAAGAAATATTTTTTTAAAAAAAGAAGTAGCTATTTTTAGTTATAGTAAAAATGATTGATTAACTAATTGATAACTAAAAGAAAACTTTAATTAGTTTAACATAACAAAAAATAATTGAAATAATAAAACTTTGTTGCAGAATGAGTGATCCATCGGTCAATGAGGAAACTATTCTTTATTTAAATAAGACTATTGATAAAATAAAAAACCAGAAATGGAAACCAGTTATCAAAGAGTATATAAGCTTTGTCATTGAACAAAGTAAAAATCTTTCATGGAGTGAGTTTGAATATTGTGTTGTATTACCATTTAAAATGATGAAGGATGAACAGATTTCTGTATATATTAAATTTCCTAAAATTAGAGATAGTGCCCAAGTGATGAATTTCATAAAAACCCAAACTGGTTTTTATCAAAAACTATATGAAAAGAAAGTTTTATTTCTTCCTTTATCCTGCCCTAAACATATCATTAAAGAAATTATAAAAGATTATTTCTTTTCTCAAGAATGGGATGTTCTTCTTGATAAAATTGTTGTAGACCAATTACCTTCTCCAAAGTGTCTTCAAATTATTAAAAAACTACAACAACACTATTTGTTTCATGACTGTATATTACCGAATCAAGTTACTTTAACACAACAAATTATTCAACAAAACACATCTTTGCAGATTGCTATGTCAAAATTATTTACACAAAACTCAAGAGGGTTAATTGTAATGTTTGAGCTTCAAAGGAAAGAAAGTCAAAAAGAATATAACGTCCCTATCACTACTAACACTGAAAATTCTCAACTTTTAAAAAGAGAAAGAAGGCTTTCTTTCATTAGAATGGATTATGACATAGTTTCTAAAGGACTTGAATCAAAAGACATTATTAACACAGACAGTCCTAATAGTACTAAATCCTTTAATAGAAACCAGTTGTTAGATGAAAAAAATGAAAATGAATTATTAACATCATCTTTTGTTCCAGCAAGAATAGTTAAAGAAAATGACACAAATAATGATCATGAACCATTAAAAATCTTTGAACGAAACACTCAAAACTCTTCTTATATAATGGACTCATCCTATCTACATAAAAAAATAGGATTACTAAACACTTCTCTAGTAGATGACTTTGACTTTCAAAGATTTTATAAGGCCCAAACTAATTACTCAACTCCAGAACAAACAAGCCGGTTTCATCGTATTGACAGTTTACTAAAAGCTAAAAAAACACAAAAAGAAGAATTATTGAACATGGAAGAAGTTATTGATACATTATCCTTTGAAAAACTTCCATTATGTTCAATTTTTCATTGATTGTTTACTGTATTTTATTTTTATTTGTTTCATAATAATGTAAACTTGTAAAGATAAAATACCTTTTCAATTAGAATGAACACAACATGACCAACAACCAGAGAAACAGGTTTTAAGCATTTCTTGCCCATATGGAAGATATGAGAATAAATACCACAGTAATGCCACAACTTCTAATACTACACAAGGAAGTGTTAATAGAGTAGATTTTAGCTTTAAAGCACAAAAGAGAACAAGAGCAATAGAGACTAAATAGATAACAAATGCAATTAACTTGGGAATATCAGAAATTAATGATTTAATTTGACTAGAAATACTTCTTAAAAAGAATGTTGAAAGTAAAATTAGTATATTCCCAACAGTAAATAATTTAGCAAATTTCATTGGAAGTAAAATGAATGTAAAACTCAAGAAAAGACTAATTACACCAAAGAGCACAAGTATACATATTATTGAAATTCGTACTTTAAAAGGAAGTTTGAAATATGAAAAACATGATTGGTCTTCACCTCCAACCAATGTATCAAACCAACTTTCTGAGAAATAATCATCTTCTTGTTGTGGTCCATTTACTTTAGAACGAACCGTTCTTTTAAGACTCGACCATCCACTTTTGATTGTATCCATAATGAAAAGTTGATTAAAATAAATAAGTTCATTATTTTTTCTATTATTTTCATTTTTTGGTTTTATTAGAACTCAATAACAATAATTTACTGTTCATCATGGAAAATAACCTTCAGATACAATCAAATCAAGAAGATTTAAATCATCAGCAACAAAATCAAGAAGATTTAAATCATCAGCAACAAAATAAAAAAGAAGAATTAACACCAGAACAACAACAACAATTAGATGAAATGTTAGGTCAAATGAAAACTCTTGGAAATTCAGTCCTTGGGTTTTTTGGATTATCAACCGACAACTTTAATGTTCAGCAAGATCCTAATACTGGTGGATATTCTATTCAATTTGTTCAAAACCCAAATCAATCTCAACAATAAATATTCAGTCGTTTTAATAAGAACAAACAGTAGAAATTCCTTAACCAAAAGACTATAATATTTCTTTTAATTGAATTTTCACTATTTCTTTATTATAAAAGAATCATCAACAAAAAGAACATATATTTCAACGTTAAATATAATTCTTCATAAAACAAAAACAATATTTAAAAAGTATAAAGTTTATTTCTTTTAAGACATTAAAAACAATTATAAAAAAAAATAAGTTATAATTCTTTAATAGTTTCATAAAAAGGATTTTCTGTATTTAAATATAAAAATGTTAAAACATAAAATTTAAAGAAGAAATAACAAATACAATTAAACTCATTCATCACTCATTTAGTATGTAGTTGTATCTCATTCAATAACTATTTTTATAATACAAACAGTTAAACCCAATAACTGTTTCAAAAATATTTTCATTTATTTATCTTTATTTTAACAAACAAATTAATAAGTTTGAATTAAAGGAAAAAACAATATTCAGTAGATTGAATAAATTATTAATTTATATTTAAAATTATTTATTCAAACTAATTGATTGGATTATCTTTAGTTATGTTTTTAATGATGAAATTAAATAAGTTAAATTCAATTAAATATAAAGTTATTGATACTTCATTTATAATTATATTTTACTACAAACATTTTCAATAGTAATTTTATGTTAATAACATTATTCTTAAATAACATTAATAATTATTTATTAAAATGTTTCTATTTAATTAATAATTCTTTGAAACCTTTTATAAAAATGTCTTGTTATTTTTTTTATTAACAATTTATCATAATAACTGCCTCAAAAAACAAAAGTCAAATAAAAGAAATATTTGAATTAACATAGTGTAAATTACAATTAGTTTTTTTTTCATTAAAAGTATTTTAATATGAATAAAGAAATAAAGAATAAAATAAAAATGTTAAAAAGTAATAATGTCAAATAGGATTATTAAGAAAGATTATAATCCTTAAAAATCTTGCTTATCTTAAAAAAACAAAAATTTTATTTTTATTTTTTTTTTAGCTTTCTTTTTATTGATTTTGAACTAGAACTTAAAATTATATTATTAGGGAATGAATAAGAGAATTAGTCTTTTATTGTTATTTGTTACTCTTGTTTTATCTAGTCCTCTTCTTGACATGAAAATAAAAACAGAACAAAAATATAAATTGATTGAAAGTGCTGAGACTCGATCAATTGATCAATCAGTAAAAACTACACGTTTAGCAATTGAACGTTCACAGAAGAGAATTGTTGCATTAAATAAAAAAATTGATAATGTTAATGATGCTATTAAAAACATCACTAAATCTCTTACAGGAATTGAAGCAAATATTATATCTACAGGAGCTGCAGTTACTACAGCAGAAATGAAATATGAAAGTGCTAAGAAAGCTGGTTCAAGTCAAATAGAACAATATGCTAAAGAACTTAAAGAATTTAAACAAGCATGGAATGAAGCAAAGAAAAATAAAGAAAAGATTATTATAAGAAAAAGTGAATTAGAAGCTAGAAGTAAACATTTATTAGCACAAGGAGAACAAATGAGAATGGGAATTCAAGAAATGAATAAAGCACTTCATACATTTGAAGCACAAAAAGTAGAATTAAAAACAAGATTAGAAGAAGAAAAAAGTGAAGAGATTCATCATAGAAGATTATATATTACTG
>NW_001915256.1:0-1078 GCF_000208925.1 Entamoeba histolytica HM-1:IMSS
CCAATTTTAATCATAATAAAGTCATTTATCATATTAATATACATTCCTAGTTTGATACTTAGTAAATATGATAATAATCTATTGAATAAATAATACTTATATTATGATAATTAGACAATATTTCTATAATAATATTTGTAAAAATGATAAAATATAACAATAAAGTATCAAATGTTTATTTTTGCTGAAGAAATATAAAAATTATGTTCAAAATAATTGACAGTCAAAAGAAATACATTATTTTGATTTAATAATATATATTTCAGAACTATTAGTAAATCTAAATCCTTTATTTAATTAAATGTATTTGTTGGTAGACTCTTAAATATGTTCACAACTAAGAACAAAATAAATGATATTCAAATTATTATTCTTTTTTTATGATGAACTTTATCTCTGATTTAGATGTAATTCCTAAAATGAAGAATTTACCTTATTCCAATAAATATATAGATAAATAATTAAATGGAGACTTTTTATTGTATTAAATTTAAAAAATGCAATATAAAAAAGTAATTAAACAACTATTACATCTTTTGTTTAATATGACTTTCAATGCATTAATATAGATGTATATGAGAAATTGCATTTTTTATAATATGGTTTTGGAGTATTGTTTTTTTTTTGTATTACTTTTCTTGAAGCTATTCATTGTTTGTTAATTCTTTTAAAAAAAATACGAATTTTTATTTCAGTTTTTCAATGATAACAGAAAGGATGGTATTTATACCAAAGTTCTTGAACAGAATATTACTATTTTATTATTAATTTTTGAGAGTAATAAAATATTCTTATTGTCTTTTCTTTTGTTTTTCATCTACTAACGATTCTCTATGTTTCATGTTGATTCAATCTTTGTAACTAATATCTATCATAAAATGTTTCTTGACAATCTTAGTATTGTCAATGAATAAAATAAGTGTATAACAACAAAATATTATTGTCAATGACACAACTGTAATAGTAGTTGATATTGTTATTCACTATGAGTGATGATTTTAAAAAATAGAAGAATAGTCAAAAGAACAAAAGGATAAAAATGAAGAATGTAAAAAAGAAACTAAACGCATAGTATGAA
>NW_001915256.1:1178-11638 GCF_000208925.1 Entamoeba histolytica HM-1:IMSS
TTTGCTTTTAGACTTAATGCACCAAATTTAAAATTAGATTTTCCAAGGGCATTTTTAGTGATGGAATTGTGTGATGGAGGAGATTTAGATACTTTTTTAAGTGAGTATGCAGCACAACATCATGACTATCTCCCACTTGATTTAGTTAGTAATTTATTTAAACAAATAGCAGCGTCTCAACATTATCTTCATTTTGAAAAAGGATTTATTCATCGTGATATTAAATTAGAAAACTTCTTATTAGTTAAACATGAACCTTATCCTATTGTCAAAATTGCTGATTTTGGATTTGGTCGTGCTATTGCTGATGTAATGGCTACTTTTAAAGGTACTCCATTATTTACTTCACCACAAATTATTAGAAAACAACCTTATACATCTAAAACAGATTTATACTCAATTGGAGTATGTCTATATCGACTTACAACATGTCAATATCCATTTTCTACAACAAAAAAAGAATTTTATAGTCAAATGAAAGAAAGAAAAGAGGTAGAATTTCCTCTTCGATTTAGAGAAGATACTCGATATACTGAACTTATTGACTTAGTGAAAAAATTAATGTGTTATGATGAAGATAAACGAATATCTTGGGAAGATTTCTATAAACATCCATACATGAACCACATTTAATTCATTATTAGTTTTATATTAATTTTATTTGTCATTGATGATGAAATATAATAACTGAAGTTATATTAAAAAGATAAAATAAAAGAAGAAATATGAATATACAATTACTTTTTAGAAATAGGTAAGACAACAGTTTTACACCCATTAATAAGATTAAGTGATAGTGAATGTTTTTTATTAATTGAACTTGGCACAACTAAACAAGGCTTTGTATCATTTTTCTTTAATTGAGAACTAGTTGATTGAATAGTTGTAAGAGTAGATGGAATTGAATGACATGAAAGTGAAGAAATAGAATTTACATGATGAGATAATTCATACTCTACAACTTCATCATAAAGCCAATATTTTGAAGGATTTTCAACTAAATTAAATGAGCCACTAAACATTTCATGTTGAAAAGGAATAAATTTAGGTTCAATTTTAAAAACCTTTGAAGTATTATTTTGAATTGAAGAAAGACACATTAGTTCAGAAATAATTTTATAAGTTTTATCTCCAAGAATTAATATTTCTTTAGTAGAATAATTTTTGTTTTTTAAAGTAACTGTAATAAACTTTTGCATTTTAATTGTTACTTTTGTAGATTTAGTTTTTTTTACTTCAAATCGAAGACTCCCATTATATAAATTAATCGCAAGTTGTAACAAATAATTATATGTTACAGCAAATATATTTCTTCGATGATATCTTTCATTATAACTTCTTGAATTTAATTTTGAATATTCTCTTTCTTCTTTTTGTACAATTTCAAGTAATTGTTTATGACTTACTTCTATAATTCCAAAAAGACCTACAACTTCAATATATTGTAATGCCTTTTCAGCTTTTTTAGGTCTTTTTGCTATAATAAATCCAACCCCTCGATAATTTAATAATCCAATTAAAAAAGCCATTCTTTGACATTCTTCTGTTATCCCTCTTTGTTTGGCAAGTGTGTTTATATCCCGTTTATCCTGAATTACACTTTGAATACTTGAACTTATTTCTTTTTTAGGTTTTAGTAATTCAGTTGTTTGACTATTAATTGCTTCTGGTAATTGAACATTACGAAAATCAATTTCATCAAAATTATTATATCGACTCATACAAAATTCAAAGTTTCTTTTTATTTTTTAGTTTTCTTTTGAATTTTATTTTAGTATTTTATCCCGATTTTTCATGGTTTTTTAATTAATAATTAAAAATAACATAATATTGGAATGATTTTACTTCTTCTGTTAGTATTATAAACTATAACTATTGTATTTAACTTATAATACATTATTTTGAATCATCACATTTCTTTTAAAATGAAGAAGTTGATGAAGAAATAGTATAAATAATAACAGTATTTTCACCCAACAATAAAATATAAAATAAAAAGTATTAATTTCTTATTTTTCAATACATCAAAGTAATTCAAAAAGAAAGAAATATATAAAAAATTCTAAAAGATATTTTTGAAAGAAAACCTAAAAACAAAAAGAATTGAAGAAGATAATTATAATGAACAAGTATAAAGAAATAAAGAAATTAACTTAGAAAATATAGTTAATGATATCAACCTCAGATGGAATCATTTTTGGTAATACTGTATTTACTAATGGAATTACTATAAAGGAAAGAATTGAAGGATACATTACATTAACATTTGATAAACCAATATTTATAAAAAATATATTAGTTTGTTTATCTTTAGTTCATTACTCTGGTATTACACCATTAGGTGGAACTGGGTCTGTGTTAATTGATGATGAACCAAATGAAAAAATGTGGACTGGAGTTGAAAAGAAAATAATACATTCTGAAGAGTTTGAAGTTAATTTTAATCATTATGTGACTGAAGGTCGTATTACTGAAATGTGTCCAGGGACATTTAAATATGCTTTTTTTATTCATACTAATGAAAATTTTCATATTACATCATTAATGTCAAATGGTGTAGGTATTTGTTATGAATTACATCCGATAGTTGTATTATTAAAAGGAAGAAAAATACATGGAAAACCAACCACAGTTCCATTATTATATAACAATATTGAACTACCTCAATCGTTATTAGAAAGTTGTTATACAAAAAAAGAATATAATAAGTATGTTTTGGATATTTTATGTGACACTGGTTGTGGTTATCAAGGAGATGAATTAACTGGTAAATTTTCAATTACTAACAGAGGAAAACAATCAATTGAAAAAGTTGTTCTTCATTTTGCCACTATTGTTATGAATATTTCTAATAAAACTTTATCACGTGAAATTAATAGTTCTACATCAGTATATAATATTCCTATTGGTACTTCTACATTCACCTATAAAATTAATATCCCAATGAATACACCACCAGATGTTACTGATTCTCCATTACGTATTCATAATGCAATTGTTTTAGAATTTAATTCTGGAAAAGTTTTAAAGAAAATTAAAAGAGCTGTTTTACCAATTGTTGTATATGCTCGTACTCCAAATTCAAGAAATGTTGATGAATATACTAAGTCTATTAAAATTGATACTTTAAGTCCTTGTTCATTTGATGAAATTCCTTATGGATTACCACCAAAATATGAATGTTTATGTCCAAAAGGAATAGAAACTATTTATACTATGGATAATCAAGTCATTAATATTAATCATATTAAACGTGACTCAACCTTTCTTGACTACCAAACTTCATGTTTACCTCCAGACATGAGCGTTGGTTGGTCAAAAAATAAATTAGTATTTATTAATCATTCTTTCAACTCTGTCTCATGGAATGATCCAAGACCAAAAAATGAACGACTTCCTCAACACGTTATTAATGAGTGTAATGGTTTGTTAACAATAACAATTGAAGAAACTAGAGGAATTCCATTAAGGTCAATATTTTGTGTAAAAGACTTAACTAAAAAGAATTATATTGAAGGGACTGTTGAAGTACCATTAGACTCAGCTCAAAATAATGTAGTAATTACAGTAAAATATAATAAGAAGTATATTGGATATATTGATATTGATTTCAATTTACTTCCTATGGATAGGGGTATAAATTCTTGGTTTTTCCTTAAAGAACCTGAAGGAAGTGAATTAGGATTTAGTGGAATGGTAAAGATGCAGTTAGTGTATAGTTCACAAACAATTAGTTCACTTAAAATACTTGAATATCCAGCATATATTTCAACACTTCATTTTCCTTATTACTATGTAACCCCAACACTAAAAAAACTCAATGATTCACGTAACAAAATACTTCAAACAAATAATCAACAACCTTTCCTTACTTATGGTGATAATGAAGCAATGATAAATATTCCTCATTACTCTAATATCTATCATACAATACCATCTTTTTTCCCTCTTCCTATTCCTTTATTACGTAGTAATGCTGGGTATATTGCATCAACAAATATAATTGATGTAGAAATTGCTAAAAAAAGAAGACCAAGTGCAAGTATTTCTGTAGCAGTATCAAATAATATTTCTCGAACAGCGTCACCAGGATTAAATAAAAATTCTTCGTGTTTAAGTCAACAACCTAAAGTAATTTCATCAACTCCAATTCCACCAACAACAAAAGAAACCCAACCAAATGTTTCAATTATCCATGAACGTACATCATCACCAGCTCCAAAAATACCTACCCTTTCTCAAAACAAAGAAAACAATTTAATCTCTCGAAAAAGAAGATTATCATTAGGTAACTTTTTATCAAAAAAATCTCATAATAATTATGGAACATTAGAAGATTAATTTAAAATTAAAATCATTTTTTGATTTTTTAATTATTTTTCTAATAAACTAAAAAATACAAATTTACATAAGAACATTATGTTGATATATTCTTAAATGAAATTTATTACTTTAAAAGTATCAAAAATTAGTTTTCATCATTAATATACAAGTAATACAAATTATATTTCAAAAAAACCATTATTAAATGAGTGAAAAAAGAAAATACCAATTAATTTTTCATTAGATTAAATAGTAAAAATTACTTCATTAAATGTTTAATATTCAAAAGTTAAATAATTATATTAGTATTTATTTTTTTATTTATCATATTAAAGTATTTTGTATTGAATTACATTTTATTTTAAAGTTTATTTAATTAATTTTGAAAATAGAATTATAAAACTAGAATAATTGAGTTATATCAAAAGTGTACAGTTATTAATTATTATTTTAATAATCAGAAGGACGTTCTTGTTTTGGACTTGAATCTCTACTATTAATTGATTTTTGAGGATTAATTGAATGGTCAGAATTAAATTTTATTGCAATAGGTTTATCATCAGGATTTAAAGTAACTAAAGATTCTTTAGATAATACATGTATAGGACTCATTGAATGAGGACTTGTTTTTTCTGAGAAATATAAAGATGTAGGATCACTAGTATCACCTCTTGGTGTTTGTATTTGTCTATTATGTAATTTTACAAATAATTTCTTTGGTCTAGAAGCACGTAATTTAGCACTACTTATAGATTGTCCACCAAATAATCCAGAAGAATAACTAGGAATAATACTATTAATGATTTCAAAAGCATCTATTCTTTTAATAACTTTATAAGCCAATAATGTGCTATGATCTAATTTACCTGGAAATTTATGAGGGTCTGGAGGTAATTTTTCTCCAGGATGACTTTCTACAAATCTTCTTGATGACTGTGTTGTTTCAGTAATATAATCTCCTAGTTGTTCGACAAAATGACACATTGAACTTGACGTCTTAAAAATTGAAGTTATAAGACGTTCAATCCATATTTGTTTTTTTTCTAAAAAATATTGTGTTTTACTTGCTTCATTCCAATCAACAGCATCAATACCAATATCAATTGGGTTATAATCTAATAATGTTGGATCAAAATTATCATGATATCCATCTGTAGCAATAATAACAATATCACCTTCATTACATTTATCTAATTTAATACTTGCATTTCTTAAATCTGGATATAAGTGATCAATAAAAGGACCAATTCTACCACCACAATCACTAACATCATTTAATGATGTTCTAATACTTCCTGTTAATTGCTCTGTTTTCATTTGAATTGGATTATATTTATATGAATGACAATCACCAATAGATAATGTTAATATAATTGGTTCTTCTTGATTAGAATAAACAATAACATTAATTATGATAGTTGCTGTACCAATTTGAAATGATTCAATACCATCATTAATAATTGCTAAATGTCCTTCATATGTACTTTCAGCCATTAATTGAGCAATTTCTTTTGTATTTTTACATTGTTCAATTTTATCAATAATACTTTCTAAAATTTTATTAACTGCTGCTTTCGCAGCATTATAAACATTATTTCCTAGTCCACATCCATCAGCTAAAACTACTATTGCCATATCTTCAAAAAATGCTCCTTTTCCTTTATCACAAATAGGATTTCCTATTTTTTTTCCATCTCTAAAAGGGTATGTTGAAAGTGATGTATAAGCAATACTTTCAGTTGAAAATATAGGATATATCATTGGTGGTGGTGTAGTATCACAAACAATAATAGGTTGTTGATTTTTCTTAATTTTAACAGGTATCCTTTCAATACTTTTTATTGAATTTTCAAATGCATCATTAAACATTTTCGTAGTTTTATTCTTCTCAGCTTTTCCTAGTTTCTTCATATTCTTTTTCTATTTTTTTAGTTCTTTCATTTTTCTTATTTTTTATTAATTCTTTTATTATTCTTTTTACTACTTAAAATTTTCTTTTTTTTAATTTTTTTTTATTTCTTGAATATATTTTTAGAATTTGACACTTTCTCTAAAAATAGAAAAAGAGAAAAGAATGGTGTTTTGAATCTTCAATTAATTCATAACTTAAATTAATTTATTAAATTCTTATTGAGGCTTTGATGATTTATTTCAATTAAACTATAATACAAAACCTTTGGTTTTGTACATAGTATTGATATAAATCAAATGAAAATGGATTTTGACCATAGTTAATTTCAATCCAGTCCATATCAGTTACTGTAAATCCTGCCGTTATGTCTGTCCATCTAACGTTAATTGAAGGGTATTTTTTACCATCAAGTGTAAAAAATACTTGACTATTTATTGTATCAAACCCACAACCAACTATATGAACTTCATCTTCATTTAATCCAAATGGTATTCCATATTCAGACGCTTTTCCTTCATTAAATAAATCTCCACAATCTGAATGAAATCCAATACTTCCTTGATCCCATCCAAGATGTCTTGATCCCTCAAATGGATAAATACCAACTCCCATTATTCCAATTGAAATAACATTATAACCAGATACAGTTAATTCAAAGTATCTAATTGATGCAGGTATTTCATGAAGTTCATTCTTAGAATCATAAACTTTCATTTTCAAATTTTTATTATTTTTTACATAGAATTTTTGACTATAAAATTGGTAATTGTCATCAACAAAATCTTCTGTTTTAATTACTCTATTATCAACAATTTTTAAGCTCTTTGATACTGAATAAAATCGTCTAAATATAAAATGATTTGATGGATTAAGCATTTCATTAATTGATAATTCAGATGGAAGATATAAAAGTAAATTACATAACTGTTCTGATTGTTCAACTGAAAGTCCTTCATATTTCATTGGTGATATCCTTTGATTCGATTTATTTAAAAATTCTAAATGAGGACTTTCTTCTATTAATAAATTTAATGTTTTAAAACTTATTTCAGGTAATTTACAATTTTTAGATTGACGAATAAAAAGTTTTGAAAAAGAAGAAGGAACTTTTCCACAGATATTTATTTCTTCATTAAAAAATAACAGAATTTCTTCTAGTTTTGGTGAAGAGACAGAAAGACTGATATTATATGATGAACTAATAGTAATACTAATTAATGATAGAAACATATCATCTATCATTTCAAATGATATATAATCACATATATGTATTATTAAATGTTCTAATGATGGAAACGGTGTTTTAAATCTTAAATATTTACATTCAGTTATTTTGAGTGTTTTTAAATTATTTGATATCAATGAAAGAGAAACCATGTTATTTTCTATTTCAGATGAAATATATTGTAGTGATACTTTTTTAACTGATTCAGGAATACTCCATGGAGCAATATTCTGATTTGGATTAATGAGTAATGACTTACCCGGAATACCGCTTATTATTTCTGAATTAGAATATGCTTTATTTATAATAATATTAAATTGATTTATTTCAATTGTATTTTGAATTAAAAAACTTCCATCAAATGAACAGTAATTTTCAAGACAATATGGTGTTGGATTATTAATAAACCCACGATGACGATATTCAATTCCTTTCATTCTTTTTATTAGATCTGCATTTGATGTATGTGTATTAAATAAAACAATAATTCGAGTTTCTCCATTTTGACGTATATATCTAGTTAATTCATTAACTAAATCAATGGTTTGATCATTTAATTGAAGAAAATTATTGTTTGAAGTAGATGTAAATATTAAACGAGGAAATTGAATAAACATATTCTCTCCGTTATTAGTATATTGTTTAAAAAATTTAATTAAATTTTCTATTGAACCTGTTATTGATTGAAGTTTTGTAAATCTATGTGCATATTTAATAAAGAAATTTATAGTATCTGAGATTGTATCATCACTACAGAGGTCAAGCGAGACGATTTTTGGTAAAACATTTAATATTTTTTCTTGATATCCAATTAATGGATGAAAATATGGTGACTTAATACATCTGGCTCTTTCAAACCATTCATTGTAGCAAAAATAAATCCCACAAACTTCAAACGTATCAGTTTGAAATCTTTTAAAAAATGAAACAAAGGACTCTGAAGAATAAAACATAGGATTGGTTTTTAATCCTTTAATCGTATCTAAGCATTTGTGGTTAACCTTAATAAACCTGTATATATCACGATATGTTGGAAAAAATAATACAACATTCATTAAGTAATTTAATTCTAGTTGTTTCCGTTGGTTCATGTTGCTAATTCTTATTTTTAAGTTCTTTTTAAATTAATTTATTTTGTTAATATTCCTATTTTTAATTTAACAATGTTTATCAATGAAATTAAATGATTCTTATTCCTCATAAATTACTCTCTTAGTAGGAATTATTAACTTTATTTAATATCATTTAATATCATCTTACTCTTTACTAGTATCAAAGACAAAAAATAATGGTTTCTTTACTTAATAAAATATTATTCTAAAATAATTACGATAAATGCCTCATTATTTAATCAAATATTCTACTAAATATTTGATAAAACTAAACTCTTATTACCAGATAAACAAAAAAAAAATATTCTTTAATGACTTTTCTTTTTTTATAAAAAATGAATTTGAAGTTGAAAAATCAAAAACATTACACATATATTGAAATAAATCATGACTTTGAATCATCAGTTATTGTCTTGTTATGATGTTATCTTTTAGTAGAAAACATTTTACTCAATACTTCAAGAATAGTAGGGATTATTGTTTATACAGAAATATCATTGATTATAATAGAAGAGTGAGCATTTATTAAGGTGGTAGTGTTATTTATTTATCAACACTCAATTCCATTTGTTAATAAATGAATTGAATATATGAGTATTATCAATAGAAAAGGATATATTTGATGGAGTTGAGAATAAATGGAATAATGGAATAATAATATGGTTGTACATGATATTCATTCAACATAAAATAAGAAAATAAGAAAATAAAGAAAGAGAAGCTTTAATATACATTAAATTCAAAACCAAATGAGAAAGTTACTTGAATGAACAATAAATAAAATGATGAAATATGAAATGAAATTAATTCAATTGAAATAAATGAAGAATGGAAAAAACACTTCTCAACCAAAACGAAAAAATAAAGAATAAGTAAAAAGTGGATGAACAACCAACCTTAAAGCACAAGAACATGGCTAATCTCTGATGAGTAAAAAATAATAGAAAATAAATTTAATACCACTTAATTAACTACTTTTTAATCATTTCATAAACAAAAAACACCTTCCTTGAATATAAAGAGAAATGATGAGAGACAAGTAAATTTCTATTGAAATAAAAATAGAGAATTGAATAAAGTTTTTGTTATAAATTGAATTCATTTAAAAAGTGAAAGAGAAGAAATTCAAAAAATGAATAAGAAAAAGAAGCAGTAAAAAGAAAAGAAAGATGAAGAACTAAATAAACTCACCGTCAAAGAAACTCAAAAAGTAAAATCAAATGACTAAAGTGACACAAGTATATGCACCATTACCATCTGTTACAAGAGGAAAACCAGTCCATATAGGGTATAATGACCATAATAAGATGGGGACACATATTGTTTATCCAACAGGGAATTGTATAGTTATTAAGAACGTTAACAATCCATTAGACACGGATATTTATTATGAACATACAAGTGAAACTACATGTGCGAAATATAGTCCAAGTGGATATTATATTTGTTCAGGGGATGTTCAAGGAAATGTTAGAATATGGGATACGACACAAAAAGAACATCCATTAAAGTTTAGTTTTAAAGCACTTTCTGGACCAATTTATGATATTGCATGGACTGGAGATAGTCAAAGGATATGTGTAGTTGGAGAAGGAAAAGAGAAATTAGGAAGTGTATTTATGTGGGATGCTGGATCATCAGTTGGAGAGATTTCAGGACAAACAAAAACATTATTGTCATGTGATTTTAGAGGAACACGACCATTTAGATTAATTACAACGGGAGAAGATAATTATCCATGTTGGTTTGAAGGACCACCATTTAAATTTAAGAAGAGTATGAAAGATATTCATAGCCGATTTATTAATTGTGGAAGATTTTCACCAGATGGAAGTTTGTGTGTTTGTGTATCAAGTGATAAAAGTATATCTGTATTTGATGGGAAACC
>NW_001915255.1:0-11701 GCF_000208925.1 Entamoeba histolytica HM-1:IMSS
TGGAAGAAAAGAAATAAGTACTATGAATTAAAGAATATGCTAATGAAAATAGAAAAAAGAAGAGATGACAAAATAATTCCAGTAGTAATTTCAATCAATGGATTAGTAAATAAAGAAAGTATCAGATTAATAAAAGAAATAAAAATTGAGATTGACATCGAGAAAGAAGTAAAAACCATGTCATAAAAAACATGAATGATGTCATGGAATATTGCTTCAATCACAACAAAACCTACACTATAGAGTTAGTAAAATGAGTCATGAATGAGATTAGTCTCTGATGAATAAGAAACAATAGAAGCCAGTTCTATTAATATTTAATTATCTAATTTATTATTTTAACTTCTTAAAATGTTTTTTTTTCTTTTGAGTTTAACTACCTCTTAAATCAAAACAATGAAATAATAAATTAATCAATCGACTTTCTTTTCATTTTGTTTTTTATTCTTCAAATTCTTCTTCATCATTAATATCTTCAAATTTGATATGTTTTGGATCTTGTTTTTGTTCTTTAGTTTTTCTTTTTATTCCTCCTTTCTTTTCTTTTTTTTCATTTTTATTTGGACAATCTCGATCTAAATGACCAATTTCACCACAAATAAAACAAGGACGATTATTGCCTTTTGCTTTTGGACAATCACGACTTTTATGTCCTGTTTTTCCACAAACAAAACATTTTCGTTCTGCATTTGGACAATCTTTACTAATATGACCAGTCTCACCACAAATAAAACAACAATCACTTCCTTTATTTTCGTTTTGAGGACAATCTTTACTAGTATGACCTATTTTACCACAAATAATACATTTTTTTAATGCTTTTAATTTTTCTTTTTCTTCTTTTTCTAATTGTTTTTTAACTTTTTTTGTCATTGCTTTTTGTCCTCTTTCAGATATTTTTGCCATACTAACTTCTAATTCTCCACCTTCAACACCTCTTCCATTCATTTCTTCAACAGCTTTTTTAGCATTTTCTTCATTTTCAAAATCAACGAATCCACATCCTTTTGAAATTCCTTTTTTTTCCATTAAAATAGTTGCTTTAATAGCACCAAAGTCATCAAACCTTTCTTTTAAATCTTTAATCTTCCAAGTATTAGGAAATCCTTTAACAAAAATACATTTTTTTTGTTTTTGTGCAACTTCTAATTTAGCACATTTTGATAAATGACGAATTTCAATATATTCTTTTGCTCTTTTAGCTTTTTCTACATCTTTTTCTTTCTTTAATTTCATTTCTTCTTCTTTTTTCTTTTTTAATTCTTTTTTTGTTTCTTCAGATTCTACTTCAACTTGAAGTATTTTTCCTTCAACTTCTTGTCCATTCATTTCTTTAATTGCTAAATCTCTTGTTTCTGTATCTGGAAATTCCATAAATCCAAATCCTCTTGAATTTCCTCTTTTTCTTTTTACTACTTGACCAATTATTGGATGATATTTTTTAAAATATTTTGAAAATTCTATATCTCCCCATTTAAGTGGAAGTCCTCTTATAAATGCTGTACAATTTCCTGATTTAATTAATGTATTTTTTTGTAATTCTTGAGAATTTTGTGATTTTATTTGTTCTTTTTGTTTTGATGATGAAGTAATGTTGTTTTGTGTTTCCATTAAACGTATTTTATTTATTTTTTGTTTTGGTTTTTTAAAAGAAAAAACCCTAAAAACATTTTTTTATTTTTTTATTTTGTTTTTTGATTTTTATTATTTTTATTATTTTTATTATTTTCCAATAAAAAGAGAAAAACACAAAATATATTTCTAACAAATAAAAAGAAGTATATTAAACAAAGAATAATAATAACAATGTTATTTTATTAATAATATTTATATTATTATAATTCTATTGAATTAAGCAAAGAGTAATGGAAGATTATAATTATAAATTGGAATTTGATTAATTCTTTGAGTACTTCTATCAGGAGAAGAAAGAGAGAAAGAAGCATTAAATTCTTTATTACAACCAGCAGTAAATAAACAATTTACTAAGAATGTTTGAATACCAAATAAGATATTTTTATTAAATTCATTATTACAATGCTTTTTTTGAAGTTCACATTCTGCAATAATCATACAAACTCTTTTTGATTTTGTTTCATTAGAAGGAATATAAGATGAAAGTAATTCATCGAAAATAATTTCTCTACAAGACATACAAGCATCTCTAAATGAAGTAAAGAAACTTGGATCACAAACCGGAAATGATTGAACTATTTTAAGAGAAAGTAAATGTTTAACAACTCCATATGAAAAGAAATCTAATATTTTTTGATCTTTTTCAAATGATTGACAAAATGATGATTGAAGAAGATTATTAGAAAGTGCATATCTTATCATTTTATGAAAATAAGAAGTTTGTATCATCAGATTGAATTATTTTAATATTTTTTCTGTTTTTAAGTTAAATACTTGAACAATGAGGTTTTAAAAAAAGAAAAAGATTTATTTAAAGGAAATATTTTTATTAAATTTTATTATAATTTTAATTATCTTTATACATTGTTTTTGTGTTTAGAAGTATTAAGAATCAATTAACTACTTTAAGATTCTTCTTATGACAGGATCTTGAAGTATTATAAAATTCAAACTTTTTTAAAATGAAATTTAATAAATAAAATAATAATAAAATAATAATAAAATAATAATAAAATAATAATAAAATATAATCTTCTTATACTTTACTCACAAATTTCTAAATATTTTATGTATTTAATATATTCTTTTCAATAAAATTATTTTAAATTCAAATGAATATTAAGTAATATTAAGTAATATAACATTATATATTAAGTAATAATTATAATAATTATATTCTTTTCTTGAATATATAACTCAATAATAAAAAAAAATATAAATAAATAAATAAATAAATTAATTATACCTTCTGTTTTTTTATAAATATTATAATTACAAATCAACTTTAAATGTTAATTTAAAATATTTTATTCAAAAGAATTGAATATCAAAAAAAAAAAAACACAAAACAAAATTTAAAAGAAATTTAATTAATAATCGCATCTACGAAGTGTTTGTTTAATGCTAGCATCACAAACAGCAACAGGAACGTTTTTAGCTTTTTCAGTTGGTTTAGTCCAACCAGCGAAAGGAACAAAATCATCGAAAGTTTCTTGTTCATTTCCAATATAAATTAAAGGATAATGAACAGCAAGAGGATGAGTATAATCAGCTCCAAAGATATTAGACCATTCTTCTTTACCAGTTAAAATCATAATTGGTTCACCTAAATTAATAGTAGCACCCATTAATTCATTAAATGTTTGTTGATTAAGAGTTTTATCAGAACTCCATTGACCTTCTCTAATTTCAAGAATAACTCCATGATGTGGTAAATCTTCTGTTCTTACTTTATATGTTTGAAGTTGTCCTCCAATATTACCACATGTAACACATGGTCTGAATATAAATTCTATATCATCACTTCTAAAACCTGCTCCTCTAAGATATGCTCCATTCTTTAAACTATTGAAATTAAATTTTCCATCATTTGTAAATGCTACAAGTGCAGCTAATGCATGTTTTCCTGCTAAACATTGTGCAAGTTTTGGTGTAATTAAATCTTTTCCAATAATATCTCTATGTTCACACATAGCAAATGCTATTGCAATAAATAATGTTATAACAATGAATTTCATTATAATCTCTAAATTTTTTTAGTTCATCTTAATTAATTTTTATTTTTAATTAAAGAATAGATTAGAATAAAGATGAAACTTCTTTTTTTCTTGATTTATAGTTTCTCTTTAATTTATTTTTCTTATTACTTGGAATTTAATTCTTTTTAACTCCTTTTTGTTTCACTTATTTTATTTTTTCTTTCTTGTTAACTTATTAATAAAATAGAAGAAGGTTTTATTATAAGATCTTGTTATTATTAAAGTTTATGATTTTTGAATATTATTTATTTTTATTTTCTTACTATCCATTTCTTCTTCTTTTTTTTTTGTTAATATTAAACACCCTTTTTTAAAATATTTATTTTTATATTATTTCTTTCATTATACTTGAATTATATAAATTTGTTTTAATCATTTTACTTATTATTACTTATTATTATTATTTGTAATGTATTGTTGTATTTTAATAACAATATTTATTTTAATAAAATTATATCATTCATATAATTTAATTAACTCTCAATTAATAAGCCATTTCTCAATTGAAGTTTTTTGTTTTTACTTTTGTTAATATAATTTATTTTATTCTTTTTGTTTTGAGGTACTATCCTTCCAATTAATAAGTCATTTCTTTTTCTTCATATTTTGTTAATTGATTGTATTATTTTTTTGATTGACTTGAATTACATAATGTTAAAACTGAAAATACATTTTAAAAGAAAATCATAAAGATAGAAAAATACCTTTTTATGGATTTGTTACTTTATTTACCAAACTTACAACACTTTATTTTTACAATAAATTATTTACGATGAAAATAACCAATCAATTTCAAAAGTCATTGGTTCATTGGAAAATTAAAAAAGAAAAACATTATTTGTTTATTATCAAGATTATTCTAAAAGGAATATAAATAACTAAATATTCAACGAAGAAACTCCTATTAAACCAACAAAGATAAAATTAGAATAAGAAAAAAAAAGCATAAGAAAATGAATAAATAGTAATGTTCAAATGGTTATAATAATATTTAAGTATGTAAGAAATGATTTAAAATAAATATGCAAAGAATTAGAATTAAAAAATTATCACTTCTAATGGTAAAGAAATAATAAAAATATTAGATGGTTAAATAAAATAAGAGAAAATAACTTATGTTGTTGATTCATGGCTCATTTCAATTAATCAAAAAGAAATGAAAAGACAATGAAAAATGATGATGTAGAACATTGCCACAAAAGAAATAAGATATATAAAATTAATAAAGTAAATGAAAAGACACATAAATATAAGAAGATTAAAGAAATTCAATAAATAATAAAAGTATTAATAGAATCTATTTGAACATTATTGAAATTTAAACAACTATTTTATTGAACAATTAAGTTATTTTTATTAGGTTGATTGGTAAATTAAAAAAAATACAAAGTTAAAAAAGGAGAAAAAAGGAAGAATGATTTGTAAAGAAAAGCAACCAATCAAATCAATAAAGAGGAAATTAAATTTACAGTATTTAATGACTTTTTACAACGCCAACAACATAAATTTATGAAAATACATAAATGAAGGAAACAATAAAAAAAAAGAATGTTATATTCTATTACATTCAATTTTTAATAGAAGATAAGTCAAAATCCAAGAACTGAAATATTTTATAAGTAAAAAAACACAATGACAGATGATATTCCTAAACCAATTGCATTTCAACCAATTGATTTATCGTTTGTTTTTTTTATATTTAAAAGAGTAAAATAGTTAATATAACAACTTATTACAATAGAACTATTTATAGTGAGAGTTGTTCATACACTTCAGAACGTATGACTCCTATGAATATTCTTATTCCACCAAGAGATAATTCTCCACTTGGATTTGATGATACTAGTTTATCTCAAAGCAATTCAAATAGTAGAATAAATAGTAGAACAGGTAGTAGAAGAACAGATTTACTGTCACCATTAGACTTGTTTAAAACAAAATCAAGTTTAGATGTTTATGATGACTTCTTCATTTTCCAATAATTCAATATGTTTTATATAACAAATATAAGAAGATTTATTTTAATCATTAAAAATAAGAAAAAGATCTTGAAAAATAAAATGTTTAATCCTTCAAACATCAAACAACAACTTACAAAAACACATTTAATAGAATTTATTACAGCTACTATATTATTTGTAGTTGGTATGATATTAGAAGAATTACCTGGTTATCATATGGAAATTCCTCTTGAAAGAAATAATGCAATGGTATTATATAAAAACCTTAATAGTACTATTCCAAGTATTTTATGTTTAATTATTTCAATTAGTTTACCAATTACAGTAATATTTCTATTTGCAAAGAAAAGAAATTCAACTTATTATTTTATTACTGTGTTCATAGTCTTCTTCTTTTCTTTTTCAATGAATATCTTTCTTACTAATGTAATTAAATTATTTGCTGGTAGACCTCGTCCTAATTTCTATGCTATGATTGATGCTGGAAATATGAAAGATGCATATAAATCTTTTCCAAGTGGACATTCTTCAATGATGTTTAATGGAATGATGTTTATTTCTTTATTACTTTGTGGTGAATTACATGTATTTAATGGTAATGGTTCTTTGTTAACATTATTATTATCATTACTTCCATTAGTAATGGCTGGGATTGTTGCGGTGACAAGAACACGTGATTATTTTCATAATTTTGATGATATTTTAGCAGGAAGTATTATTGGTTCAATCATTTCATTGTTGTCATATATCACGAAATTTAAATCATTATGGGGACAAAATGCTGGTGAAATAGAAGAAGAAGTTAATCTTGAATTTGATAACAACTATGTTGTTTAATTTATTTTTTCGTTTTTTTTATTTCTTTATGAGTTTTTTTGTTTTAAGAATTATAAAAAAACCCTTTACAACTAGATATTTTTAGAATTTGATGGAAGGAGTAAAAGAAGAAGATATTATTTGTATTGATGATTCTTTAGAAGAGAATAATCAATTTATCACTTCTGGTGATAGTGATATTTTGATTATTGAAGATGATTGTAAATCATTTCAACAAAAGACACCAGATCATTTTATATCTTCAACAGCAATACATAATAAATATCCAAGAATCTCACCTTTAATTCAAAAAGAAGAAAAAACAAATAAATTTATAATGAAAATGACAGCTTCTAATCATAAAATTTCATTTAAAGAAGATGATGAAAATAAAACGAAAGAGTGTTTTATAGAAAAAACTCAAAAATATGATGAAAAGAAAAAAATAATACCAACAATGATACCATACTTTAATCAGGAAGAAGAGAAAGATATTTTTGATGTAGAAAATGATGAAGTGATTGATGTTGATTCATTTGATTTACCAATTGATTCAACAAAAAAGAAATATGTTAAGGGAAAAAAAAATCCTCTTTTTGATTTTAGATTTACATTTGATGATTTCAAAAGAAGAACAGACATTTGTATGAGAAGAGCATTTACTGTTGATTCAGACAAAACTAAAATAAGAGACGATGCATTTCATGTTGAAGTACTTGAAGATGATACATTTGAAATTGGAATACATTCAGTTGATTGTTCTGATTTTGTTGGAATTTCAAAAGATCCTTTAAGACAAATTCAACACCAATTCAAAAGACATCAAAGAGAATCAAAGACAATGTCTAAAATTAAAGAAAATATGTCATTTGATGCAGGAACACAAAGAAGAGCACTTTCATTAATTATTGTTATGAATGGAAAAGGACAAATCATTCAAAACCCACAATTATGTTTGTCTATGATTAATATTCGATGTAATTTAAATAGTGAGCAATTTAATTGTTTGTTAAATAATACAGCTGTAAATAATCCATTATTATGGAAATCTTATGGAAGTTATGAAACATTTAATTGTGGAAAAATATATGGAACAACACTTCCACAATTAAAAAATGATATTATAAGTCTTCATAATGTATTTTGTTATCATATTGGAAAGAAACATAAAAGTATGTTAAGTGGAAATGATTTAGTTCAAGAATTAGGAATATTTCTTGGAAGATATATTAGTCAATATTTATATAAAATTTATGGAGAATATGCATTAGTTATAAGTGTAGGAAATCAATTAGTTACACAATTTAGAAGTCCATTAAGAAAATACTTTGATGTGTTAGTATTAAAACAATTAGTTTGTGCAATGGAACATGAAAGTGTTGAAAAAATGAGTCAAAGAATTATTGGAAGAGGAAAGAATGAATTAAAAAGAATTATTAAAGAAGTTAATTTGATATATGAAGAAAGAAGGAAATTAATGTAAATTAATTTTTATTTATTTTTGATTTGTTGGTTGTTGAGCATCCAATGATCCTGATTCACGTAATAAAAATTCAACCCAAAGATCTCCAAAAGTTTTATCCTTTAAATCATATTTTGGTGGTTCATCATATTCATCTGTTTTACCAAAGAAATAATTAAACAATCCAGTTTGAGTAGTTTCTTGAGAAAGTCCAAGTAATCGTTTTTCTTCGTCAGTAAAATCCATTATTTTAGACATAAGATTAACAATTTCCATTCGTTGATGTGGTTTTGTTATATAACTAATTAATAATTTGTTTACAATTCTTTTATCAACATAATAAGTTTCATTCATAATTTTACTTTGTAAATCTTGTGTAAAATTTTCTACTGTTTTTTTTAATGTTTCATTTTCTTCATATAATTTAGTAATAGTTTCATTCCGTTGAATATTTAATTGTTTAATTTCATCCATTTCTTTTAGTTGATTAGTAATATCTTTTATTTCTGTATTAAGTTCTTCATTTTCTTTAACTTTTCTTTGGTTTTCTTTTTTTATTTGTTCTAATTCTTCTTCTAATATTGTGACCTTTTCTTTAATAATTTTTTCTTGATCTTCTTTCATTTTTCTTCCAATACCACTTAGTGTTTGAATAATTTTCTTTTGTTTTTCAATTTCAGTATTTGCTCTTTCAATACTTTTTTGTAATTCTTTATTTTCTTGTTTTACTTCTTCAATTTCTTCTTTTTGTTTTTCAATGACTTGTGTGTTTTTTTGTAATTGAGAAATTTGTTCTTCATATCCACTTACTATTTCTGTTTGAGCCTCTTCTTGTTTAAGAATTAATCCCTTTAATCGTTTAACCTCTTCAATCTGTTTTTTATTTTCTTCTGTCATTTTTTTAATCTTCTCTTCATATTCTTTCTTC
The DNA here is from genome assembly GCF_000208925.1 of Entamoeba histolytica HM-1:IMSS. Classification (NCBI taxonomy): domain Eukaryota; phylum Evosea; order Mastigamoebida; family Endamoebidae; genus Entamoeba; species Entamoeba histolytica. The sequence continues at coordinate 8,842 of NW_001915255.1, forward strand.
ATTTGCTCAATCTCATTTATTGGTGAAGTATCTTCAGACATTTCTCAATGATCTTTTTTTTTTTAAGTTTTTTCTTTTCAATATCATTTTTTTTTTGTAATTCAATTATAAAATTGTTTTTTATTTTAGAAGATATTTTTTGATTTTTTCTTATTTTAATATCCTAAAAATAATATTTCTTCTTCTCTAAAAATAGTGTTGACTTTTCATTTCAATTGAAGAAAAACATTTGGATGAGTTTTAGGCAAAAATGGGGAATAAGAAGAGAAAGGAAACAACAAAGTAGATTTGGAATTTTTATTTACATCAAATACGTTTCTTTTGTGAAGATATTTCTTCTTTTTTATCTCAACACCCAGGAAACAAAAAATGGAAATATAAAACAGGGGTTGAGGATTGTTTAATTATCAAAAAGGAAGATACTATAAAAAAACGAAAACTGGGAAAAGTTAAGTCAATGGTTTTTATTTCCAATACTATTAATTCTGCTGTTGAAGTTCAACTTATGGAAGAAGTAGGTCATGGGACTTTTAGCAGAGTTTTCAAAGGTAAAATGCAAGAAAAATATGTTGCAGTTAAAGTTCTAAATACTGTAGTTGATTGTATTAGAATGGAAGTTAGTTACATGAGAATGTTTCATCACCCAAACATTATTTCTTTTTATGGAACTATCCAAACAGATATACTTGTTATTCTAACTGAATATATGGATTCTTCTCTTGATAATTTGTTATATAACCAACAACAATGTCCTGTTTCTCTTCAATTTGAACTAACATGCCCCATTAAAGTTCATATTTCTTTAGAAATTGCTAAAGGAATTAAATACCTTCAATCCTTAAACTTAATTCATGGTGATGTGAAACCAGAAAATATTTTAGTCAGTGCTGATCTTAAAGTTAAACTCAGTGACTTTGGTTTAACAAAGAAACCAACAGAATTTAGTGAGAATATTCATGGAACTCCAAATTATTTACCTCCAGAAACATTCTTATATAATGAGTATAATATCACTTGTGATATTTATGCTTTCTCTATGGTAATTTGGCAAATATTTACTCAACGATTATTGTACATTAAATATGAGTCGATGGATGATTTGTCTTTAGAAGTTGTTCATGGAGAAAGACCCATTTTAAATAAAATGGTACCAGAAGTTTATCATAAATTATTGACTGATATGTGGAGTAATCAAATAGAACAACGACCTAACATTGAAAAAGTTATAAAAATATTGTCTTTAGGATATTTAGAAGAAATAGAAAATGACTCAGTTAAAAATGCATGGTGTTGTCTTTGTCCTAAACAAGTACTTGACTATAAACTATCTTATCATTATCTTAACACAAAAGGTAATTTCAAAAATATCTTTAGAGGAACTGATTTTGTATCTGTTAATGACTTTAACTTCGCTTGTAACTGTTTTGGTAATATTTGGGATGTTTCTCTTCAAAGAAAGATTAATGAATTTATTAAAAATACTCATCTTTTTATCAATTGGACTAATTACACTATTACAGCAGAATTAAATAAAACTAAAATAGTTATTAAAGAAGATATATTTAGTGATTCTTTCATTGTAGATGGTGGAGACAAAACATATCATATTAAATCTCTTTGGGAATTATAAAGAGTTATTCTCATTTGTTTTTATTATATATTTATAGTTTATTAACTATTAATTTATATAGTGTTATTTATTTTATTATCGTTATATATTACAATTTTATTTAAACAAAAAAAAAGAATTTATATAAAAAGAAGATAATGAAATGTTAATAAAATTATAATTTATTTATTAATTAATTAATTGATATTAATCACATCATATATTATTAAAATGAGTATTTTATTTGTTTTATTTATTATTTAGTTTTGAATTAATAAGAATGTTGATTTTCTATTCATTATTCTTTTATTTCTTTTATTGTCTTTTTATTCTTTTAGATTTTCATCATTTTAATTATTTTCATTGAAATATTATTTCTTTATTTCTTATTTTATGAATGAATATATCATTATCATTATATTATTATATTTAATTTCATTTATTATTGATATCATCATTTATTTCTTTTTCTTTTCTCATTATTCTTTCATATTATTTTATTTCATTCTTTCTATTATTATTTATTATATTTCTTATTAAATTACTTCATCATATTCAATTATTATTTGATATTTCATTATTTGATTTTGTATTAATGTTTGTGTTGTTTCTGATATTCATTCATTTCTCATTCATTTTCATTTAATAAAAAAGAAGAATAAAAATAATGAAAGAAGATAAATAAAATAAGAATAAAATAAGATAAAAACAATGATATTGTTATTATATTATTATGTTATTTTAGTTTTGATTTTATATTTATTATTTTATTTTTATCTTTTATAATCATCATTCATTTCTTCTTTTTGTCAATTCCTCTTTTCTAAACATCACTCATTTATTCTATTTATTTCCATTTCATTCTATTTTTTTATTCTTTTTGTTATTTTATTTAGTTCATCTTTTATCATTTGTTATTTCTTGTTTATTCATGTTTGTTGTATATTTTATTATTATTATTCTTTATTTTATGTTGTGTTATTCTTATTATTATTATTATTTTATGTTGTGTTATCGTTTAAATATAAAATAAGAATGAAATAAATGAATAAGAAATAATAATATAAATATGTTGATGTATTTTATCATTTCTTTATTTGTTTATTCTTATTATTATTTCTATTATTTTATTCATTTGATTCATAATCAATTAATTCAATGAAATATTACAAATAAATTGTTTATTTATTCATTTTATTTCTATTTCATTCTTATTTCTTTTCTTATTTTATTAAAAACACCATCATTGGG
>NW_001915254.1:0-2271 GCF_000208925.1 Entamoeba histolytica HM-1:IMSS
TTTCTATATTCTTTTTACTCTATTTGATTACATCCTTCTTTTCATTAACATTTATAGTCAAATCTCTCATCATTATATTCTATATTTCTTTGTTTTTTTTTTCTTTCTACTTCTTGTTTTTCTTATCCATTTCATTTTGAAACACCATTCCTAACAACAATAATCTTAAAATATATTATTTCTTTCATAATTATTGCTCATAACCTTCTTTCCTTATTGACACACTTCTATTTTCAATATTATTAATTTTTTAGTTTATTTAAATAAATTATTATATACTTATTAATAAAAATACGAAAAAGAAGAAGAAAAGGAAAAGATATATCATTGAGATTATTATTTATAGACATAGAACAAGAAATGAAATAAACATCAAAAAATAAGAATAAATAAAGAAACTAAAAATATATTAATTTTTTATTTAATTAGGATATTATTTTAAAAATAAAATTAATGAATTAAATAGTATAGAAGTATTATATAACCATATCACCAACTTAAATCAATTAAATCAATTACTATAATTGTAGAGAACGAATTTTTTGTTTACTAAAATCAACACGTAAAGTCATTATAAGTTTTATTTCTAAAGACGAGAGTTTCCATCCTTTAACAGAACAATATTTAGTAATATCTTCAATTTGATCAAGACATAATACTGTAGATGTTTGTTTTAATTTTTCAAAACATTGAAGTGGAACTCCATAACTTTTAAAGAGACTTTGAATTTGTTGTAACTAAAAGAGTAAATACTAAGAAGTATTATAAAATATAAAAATAAACCAAACATCTTTCATAAATTCACAAGCTCCAAATTGAGTAAATGTTTTTTTTCTTACAAGAAATTCAAGTTGTTTGACTATATAATCTGTACATCCACTAACAATATTTTTTTGTGTTTGTTTTTCTAGTCCATCCTAATATAATATAAATAAATGGCTTATCTCCTTTCAAATAAAATAGAAACAAACAATTTTTGTGTCTACAATTTCTTTAATCTTTTGAATAAATAATTCCATTGAATAAATATTTTTTGTAAGATCATCAGTAGGTTCAACTTTATAATTAATTTCTTCAACACTTTTAAGAGGTTGTTTAAATAAGTCATTGAATGTTAAAATATATTTTTTTATTGTTTCATGTAATAATGATGAAGATTGTTCAAGATTTTTATGATATCCAAGAAGTTCATAAGATAAATTTAAATGATATCTTTCATTGATTAATTGAATTGATTGAGCTGTTGTAGTTATGATAAGACTTAAATTATTATTAAATTGAACTAATGAATTTATTTGTTGAATTGATTCTAAATTAATTTTTTTAAGAGTCTAAAAAGAAATGAATATAAGAATGGTAATAAAGAATTAACAGAATAACAAACAATATAAAATGAAGATATATAAATTTCACAACTATGAATAAACGTTTGAATAATCATTGAATTGTTTGAAAGAAGTCCATTATTTAAAATACTTGAAACCGAGAAAAAAAATTCATCTATTTGTTGAAGATAATTAATTTCACTTAAATGTTGTGATATCGATGTAATGATAAATTCAAGATGTTCTTCTTCAACTTTCATATATTTTGAAATTAATTTTGATTTTGTATCTCCATATTCTTTAAATAATTGTGATGTTTTAACTATTTCAAAATGTTCTGAATTCTCAAATTCACTTAATGAATGAATTGCTTTAACTACAGAATTAATATTCCATTTATCAGTTAATGATAATTTAAGTGATTCTTTTAAAATATCATTAATATTTTTAATAAAATCATCAGTAATACTAATTAAACATTTTGTTGATACAATAAGAGGTTGTTGTGGTAATGACGGTTTTATTATTGTTTTAAATGATTCTTCTAAAGTTATAATGATATTACTTTGAATTATGCTCTTTAAAGAAATAAATAATAGAACAATTTTCTCAATAGCGTCTTCTCCTTTTTCATAACGTTGTTTTTGACATTCCGCATTAAATAATATATTATAGTACGTTTCAATCATTTGACAAACTGTTAACCCTTTAACAAAAGCTACAGCAACCATAAGTATATTAAATAACTCAAAATTAATTTCTTTAAATGTTCTTCTTGATGCAAAAAGATCTAAGGAGGTATTTAATGTAATTTCTAATGTATCTCGTTGTTGTTGGTCTATTCTTTGAAATAATGATAGTTGAGGAGATTTTAATAATGATAATAATGAATTTACTGTAGGTCGTTTAAGGGTGTCAAGTATTTGGTTGAGTTGATTGTCTGTAA
>NW_001915254.1:2371-5929 GCF_000208925.1 Entamoeba histolytica HM-1:IMSS
TATTTAAAATAACATCATCAATGATATGATGGCAATCAACAAACAATTCAATTTAAGGGTCGTGTTTGATTGGTTGGAACGTATGAATATCAATAAGATTACAAACGTACCTTTGGCAAGAAATGGAATTGGATTTCCCATTTAGGTCAACGACAATATCTGAATTTTCTGTTTCTTTTAAAGTAGCTTCGAAATAGCTACTTCCAATTCGAATAATAGGTTTCTCATAATTACAGTCCATTACCTCAAATCCATTACTAACATCATATCCTTCAGGTAATTCAAGAATAATATTTTCATTTCCTCCATCCATTTTTTTTCTTTTTTAAAAGGAAATTTTGAAAAAATTATAGTTCCTCGTTTCTCTGTTCTTCTTTTTTATTTTTCTTTTTTAATTTTCATTTTTTCTCTTATTTTCATTTTATTGTAGTTTTTATTTAGTTTTAATATCATTCTATTTTTCTATTTCTTTTTTTTATCTTTTCTCTTATCTCTGTTACTTTCTATTTTAATTGTTTGATTTTTATTAATTATTTGGACTTCTTTCTTGAAAAAGAGAAAAATAAAAATAGAACCAAAAAAGGTTATTTATTCAAAATATCTTTTATATTATCAAATTTTTAATTCTCTTTTTAATTAATTAACTATATTATTTTAAATCTTTTTTTTTGTCTTTAAATAAACATTAACTCATTGTATTTTAAGTGAAAAAATTAAAATAAATAACTATTATTCTATTAATAATTTGATAGACAAAGAATATTAGAGTATGATAATAATCAAAATAATTATTGTATCTCTAATTAAAGAGAATAACAGCTTATTCTATAAACTAAATTTTATTTAATTTCTATCATTCATCTTTTCTTATTTATAACTAAAAAAAAATGTTTAAACTATAACAACAGAAGAACCAAACGATATTTTAATAAAAGAAGAATAAATCAAGAATAAATCAAGAATAAATATAATGAAAATCATAAAACTAAGTTTATAATAATAAGAATATACTCATTAAGACTACAAAGAATATATATTTATCAATACTTACTATTTGAAAAAGTACTTATGATGTTTATTTCATTAAAAATAATTTATAAATAATTTAACATTAATTCAAATCAATCCATAGAATTAATAATTAAAAATATCCATAAATTAGATTTGCATTATATAAAAAGTAAAATTATTTCATTTTCTTAAATACATTTTTCCTTTCTTTTAAAGAAAATTATTTCAAAACTTTAATATTAATTTATTATTAAAGGTATAAAAAATATAAATGAATTTGTCTAAAATATTCAAGTTATTAATTTCAATATTAATTTTTTAAAGCTTTATTCTTGAATAAAAAAAAATAAATTGTCAATTACACAACCAACAAATCATTACTTAAAAATATTCATTATAAAAATTTCTTTTTAAATCATGAACTTTTTCTTTTGCCCATTTCTTTGTGTTCTTTGTAAAATCATTTAATTTAGTAGCTCCAAAATCAATCATTTTATGTAGTGTGGTTGATACAGAAGTGATAACGTCTTGAGTCTTTTCTTTTATACCTGTTTTGTCCAACCAATTCCTAAATAAATTTACTCGTGCTCGAATGCCTTCAAGTGATTTTTTTAGTTGGGCTTTCATTGAATTCAATTTATCTTTATCCGTTTCTGTTTGCATTTTTATTCCAATCTTGCATGTTGTGTAAAAATCAATTAATAACCCTTTAAACTCGATAGACGTCTCAAAAACTCTTTTTATGTGTTTTACCATCCAATTGTTATTTATGAAATTACCAATTTTTCTAAAGACTTCTTTTGGACTATCCCCATCATTTATGATATATACATAATTATCTCCTAAGATGTCTTTTAATATTTTAATAATGTCTTCCCAGTACGGATCTGATTCATCATCAACGCTCTGCTCATGAATAACATAATCAACTTCTTTACATTGGCTGTTAGTACATGTGTTTTGAGCATTAACCAAAATTAATAAGTAAATATATACCAATAAATATTTCATAAAACAGTTATTTTAAGTTTTTCTTTTTTGAATTGTTTTTTTTTTGTATTAAATGAATTTTTTTCATCACCATAAAGAATTTTAAAATATTTTTCGTTATTCTAAGAGAATTTTGGTCAATGGTTAAAAAATACCACAATTGATTTTTATTTTATTAGAAATGTAGAATTAAGTAAAACACATTTTGACACCACAAAAAGGAAATCAGGTATTATTTCAAAAATATCTATAACACGATAAATTACAAACCACTAGAGATTAAAAAAGGTTCAACCCTCAATTTAAACAATAGGAGGAGTAATAACGATGCTATTAATTTTTTTACAATTATGATAGGAAAGAAAATGTTAATATTTCTATTTAATAAACAATAGTAAGAATTAGTGTGTCAATATAAATTTAAATTATGATTGATGTTCGTAATAATATTGTAACATATCTCAATTGAAGAACCATTTGGAATTATTAAAAAACTTCAATTTATAATGAAAATAAAATAATAGAATTTTAATTGATTGTTTTTGGTTTTATTTCTTTAGTTATAATAATTTATTAAAAATTATTTTATTGAAACTTATGTTATTAACACAACACATTAATTAATACACACTTATTACATAACTAAAAAAATTAGGATCTAATTTTAAAGTCTATGACTTATTTGGTTAGTCTAATTAAAAAGTAATTTGTATTATTGAATGAAATTTATATAACTAGAAGATAAATTATTAGATATATTTTTCAAATTCTTATCATTTTTGTATATTCTTTAAAAGAAATAATAATAGGTAAAAATTCTAATAGAATTTGTACCAACTAATACTAACTTTAAAAGAATTTTTAATTTCGTGACGTTCTGTCAAAGATAGTATTTCACAGAATATTTTTAACGGAATATGGTTTTAATATGGAAAAGAAACTAAAAAGAAATATGCCATTAATACTATAATTCTTATATTCTTAATTTAAAAAAGTCTCTTTTTAATATTCTTTTTGTTCTAGACTAGGAGAAGAATATTCAAAGTTGAAAAAAAGGTTCATTCGTTGAATTTATAAGAAAAAAGGATTTGAATAAAAGTGCATTAAGTTGATATACTAGTAAGAACAACTCAATCATTTTCTATCTTTTTAATTTACATCTTTTTAATAATTTTTATTTCATGACTGATCCTCGAATATCAAGTGAAGCACTTAAACAGAGAGAAGGAAGAAATAAAAGAGCTATTTGTAATAGAGAGTTACTTCTTCTTTCATTTATTTGTGGTGCAGAAGTTACAATAGATAAAACTAAAAAGACGTCAAGAGCAAAAAAAGTTTTTGTTGGAAGTTCAATCACATTTGATGGAAAATATTCAATAAATGACATATTAGAAAATGCGTATTTCTTTGAATGTGCTGTTCGTACTTTATGGAAGAAAGCAAAAGCAAGTTATGAAACAACATTGACATTAACAAAAGAAGTAGTTAAAGCAGAAATAGAACTTATTCGTCAAAATCCAGAATTAATTAAAGTTCTAAGTGATGATTTTAAAGTTA
>NW_001915254.1:6029-11705 GCF_000208925.1 Entamoeba histolytica HM-1:IMSS
ATTATAAAGAAAGAATCTGTTGGAGTATTAACAAAAGCTTTATCTAAAGAAATTAAACAACGTCTTGCTAAAGAAACTACTGTTAAAATTACACCAAATATTTTATCTTTTATTGACGCTAAATATTTAATTGAAAAACTTGGATTACATACTATTGATACTTGTGACTCTATGTCTGCTTTTAAACCATGTAATAATGGTATTGTTGATAACGATTTTTCTTTTATTAAATTAAATCATCTTCATCCATTTACTCTTCTTGATACTAATTTCATGTAATTTATTTTGTCTTCTTAATTATTATTCTCTAATTAGTAGTTTAGAAGATGTGATTATTTTATTATCTATTTTTATTTTATATTATTGTAACTTTCATTTTATATTATCTAAATATACTTACTTTAATAGAAAAATATTGCTTTTAATAAATTATTTTTATGTTTTAATATAATTCACATAACATCCATACATTTAAAATAATATATTCTTTTTAAAAATTTATTCTTCTTAATTTTTGATTTTAATAATAAAAATAAAAAAAGGAGTAAGTGTTGGTACAAATATCTTCACAGATTATTTCTTATTTCTAGAAAAAAAAATACATCAATTATGACTAACCCAATAATTAAGTTTTCATCATGCTAAGAAGTAAATGAATTACTTTCTTTAACATCCTTTATTTCTTTTGAACTGATGTCTTTTTAAGACACAAATTAGTTAATAAATATTTAATAATAAAAAGTAAAGAATGAAACAAAATTTTAAGTCATTTAAATAACCATCATCAAAATTATTAAAAAAATAAAATACATAAGTAGTACAAACAACTAGGTTATTAGATTTTAAACCTTTTTTATTGTAAGACAATGACAATGGTCTTCAAGAACAGATAAAAATTCATCACATTTATCACATTCTATGAATTGAGAATAAGAATTTTTGTTAAAGTTAATAACAATATTTTTACCATTAACAAAAACATCAGAAATGTCGTCATAATTAAACTCTTCTCTAAAAGTGTCTCCATTAAATCTATAAAACTTATCTTTACTAAACCTAATGATTCTTTTTTGATCTATTCCTTTATTATCTCTTTTAAATTTAATGAAAAATCTATAAAAACAAACGTTTCCAATACCAATTTGTTCTAATAACATTAAACTCAATGTCTCCTTCTAATTTTTTAATTTCTTTAGTTTCAAACACTCGTTGAATAAGAGGAACAAAAAGCATTCCAGATAATACTCGAAGTAACCATTCAGTTCCACTAATCCAACTTTCGTTATTGATTTGAACTTGTTTATTAAATCCTTTTAATTCAACCATTTTTTCTTCATCAGAATCATTTTGATATTCATTGATAATATCACCATCTTTGAATATATCCTGTTTTGTTTCATGATGGATATAGTCTTCATAAATTTTAGCATTTTCTAATTCAGACTTAGGTCGAATTAACCCAATCTTTTTTCCTTGGTGTGTTCTACTTGGGTCATTAAGTACTGATAATGCTAAACTTCCATCCACTATTCCAGTTTGAACATCTTCATATGTTCCAAAGAATTCTCCCCATAAATACAATAATGGGTATGGCTTCCCATTAACTGTACTTTCTAACATTTCTTCAAATTCTTTATTATCACTAACATTACAAATCTTTATAGAGCACCGTGGCACTCTACATTTAATTAATGACTCGATTATAAAATCAACTTTATCTTGAGTACTTTTATTAGCTTTTTTTCCATTAATGAATATTGTGTATCTATGAATCTGCATATTTCCTTTTTTGATTATTAATTTTTAGTTTAACAATTCAATTTCACCTTCCACACAACCAAAAACACTCTTTTTCCTTCTTTTTTTTTATTTTTTTCTTTTCATATTGACTTTTTTTAGAAATAAATTTTGTTGGGTTATTTATTGTAGACAGACAGTACTTAATCCTTTAAAAAAAGTTTTCATTTAATGAATTTTCCTTACTACCATTATTTTCTTTATTTGTTTATTTTTATTATTATTTTATTTTCGTTTGAACATTCGTTAAAACATTTATTTTATTCTTTTTTTTTTCATTTGGTTTTTGTTCTTTATTTTATTATTGTTTATTTATTTTATGTATTTTATTCTCATTAACTTGTATATTTCAATTCAATATTACTTATTCTTTATTCGTTTATTTTCTAGTTTCATCTTTGTATTTTTTTTTTGTTATATCCTTATTATTTTTAATGTATAAACGTTGTCTAAATAAATTATTATTATAATCTAATTCATCTTTGGTCAGTTAGACTACATTTGACATAATTATTTTTTTATTTCATTATTCTAATATGAATATATATCAACATTAATCATTATGTCATATGAAAACCAAGTTGAATTACTAATATCAATTTAATATTAGACTTTTATAGATTAATGAACAGTATCATTGCAATAGTACAAATATAATCTTTATGATTTAAAGTGGTGTCAAATTAAATCTCAAACCTATAAAACTTATTAACTTATTTAATATCTTAAATTGAAATTACCTTTCAACTAATGAAATAAAAATAAGTTTAAATCTATCTTGGACAATTTTATTGTTATATCTTATTAAATAATAAATAATATTTATTTGGTAATATCATTGTCTAACTAATTATCTATGATATGTTATATTTTTCAATCTAGATATATTTAAATTTCTAGAAAAAAACAATCTTGATTATTATTTCAACATTTGTTATAAACACATTTTCGTGTATGTTTAATCACCTTAGTTTATATTTACTTTGATAAATATATATATCAATTTTATTAATTATTATAGGTTAGTGTAGTCATACAATTATTGTATTTACATCATTTAAATAGTAGTTTTTAATTGTATTTAATTTGTTTTTAACTGGGTTATATCTTCAAATATATTCATTTTTTTGAATCATTTGTTAATGAATAGTATTTCTAAGGATTTATATTCATTTATTAAAAATATGAATTACATTTTAGATTAATTAATAACAATATTCTTTATATTTATTCAATAAATAGTTCCATTTTCTCTTTATATTACTTATTAGAATTATTACTCAACAAATAAAAAATACAATTGTTTCAATTAATAATTGTGCTATACAAATAGAGGTAATTATGTTGAAGTATAAAATAAAATACTCTTATTTTTTAATTTCATTAATTATATTTAAACCTTCTTAGCATTTTTAAAACTTTTTTCATTAAAAATTCTTTTTTCAGTTTTAATTTATTACAGTAATTAGTCGTTTGTGTTTTATTATTTCTTGAATGAGGTTTAAAGTTGAAGTTTTATGTTTCTTTCTTTTTTTTTCATTCTTAAAAACAAATAAAAATAGATATTAAGCAGTTAATTAAGTATTAATAGAACTAGCTTCTATTGTTAATGGCTCAGGAGAGACTAATCCAAATGAGTATTCTTCTTCAGGCAGCTCTACGGAGTATGTTTGGTTATGATCTCCGCAGTATTCCATGACATTCATCATGTTTTTTATGACAAGGTTTTTAATTTCTTTTTCGATGTCAATGTCAATTTTTAATTCTTTAATTAATTTAATACTTTCTTTATTTATTAATCCATTTATTGAAATTACTACTGGATTTGTTTTGACATCTTTTAATTTTTCTATTTTCATTAGCCTATTCTTTAATTCTTTATACTTATTTCTTTTCTTCCAATATTCTCAATTAATATTGTGATCAGCCACAATAGTCATATCAAATAATAAACCAGTTTTGTTCTTTTTAGCTATTATATATATCTGGTCTTTTGTGATATTGTCATTCACTTTTATGCATTATTTGTTTGTTCAGTTATCATAGTGATATCTTTATATTTGAACATTGTTTCATATTGGGGTTATATTGTTTATTTCCTGTGTATTTTCTTATTAATCCCTCCCATATTATTATGCCAATATTGTCATGTTTTTCTATTTGTGATTTATTATGATAAATACAAGATAGTAGAATGTGTTCTACTGTAGTTATCTTGTCTTTACAAAGTGTTGAGTATTTTAATCTTTCATTTTTCATTATTTTTGATTTTCTATACACACAAAATATTGCTCCATCTTGCATTTTAGTTAATTGTAGAAATACATTCTTTTTAATATTGATGGACTTCCATGCTTTCACTGTAGTAGTTTTATCTACTCCTTTTGATTCGAACCATCTTCTGAAATATCCACTTATTTGATGACACTTCCATTTTTTGATGTATTGGTCGGTCAATAATTTTTTATTTCTATTACTACTTCTTTTTCTTTTTTCTTTTCTATCCCTTCATTTATTATTTCTTCTATTTTTGTTTCATTTATTTTATGAATTGGTGTTTTTTAATTCTATTCAATATTCCCTTCTTACTGTACCATCTCTCTAATATGTTATTTCCTATTTCACTTTCTCTGGTACAGTAGTACATTATTGTTCTAACTAATTCATTAACATATTCATCATTTATGTTTATTAATCATTCACCCATTTCTTATATAATGACATACAGATTGTCTTTGGAGTTTCACCAATGTATTTTGGTTTTCTTATTTATTTTCTTATCTCCAAATCAATTTTATCGGCAACGAAAAAAAGCAAATAATTGAAAAAGAAGAGAATGAATGATATAAAAGAATAAAAAGAAAGTAAGAAGTTTGATATGATGAAGAAAGAATAAAAGTAGAAAGGAGAGAATATAAAAAGAAAGAAGATAAAGTGTAATAAAACAAAAGAGATGATAAAAGAAGAAAAGAATGAAAAAAATAAAGGATGCAAATTTTATTTCAACAAATAAAAAAAGTGCAAAATTTAATGATGCAAAATTTAATGATGCAAAATTTAATGATGCAAAATATTTAGCAACATTTTTATTGATGCAAAATATTTTGAAATAAAAATAAATCATCATTTGATATTATTATATTTGATAATAAATTATATTATATATTAAATACATCATATTTCTTTATTATTTATCTTTCTTTTTATTATTTCATATATTACATTATTATTCATTCATTTATTATTTATATTTCATTTATTAAATAAAATGAAAATGAAAATGTAAAATATCAATTAAATATTCATGAATAATAATTTATTAATATTTAATAATTGAAATAACAAATAATAAAGTAACAATAATGATATATTCAATACATTCTTTATTTGATTTGTTCAATATTAGATTATTCTATTTCATTATCATTTCATTGTCTTCATTATTTTATTTCATTATTTCATATTCATTTATTATTTTTTAAAATCAAATAAACAATAATATTGATATTCATTCATCATATTCATTTAATATAATAAATATACACAACATTTCAGAATAAATAATTAATAATTAAGAATGAAAATATTGAATTATTTAATATTTTGTTCAACATAAAATCAATAAAACATATATTTTGATAATACACAAATGAAATATCAAAGAAATATACAATACTCAAGAATTAATAAAAAAGAAATAAATAAAAAGAATAAATGAATATAAAATTGATAAATAATAGAAGAAAGAAATAGAAACAACAACGAAAAACAAATAATATAAAAAGAATAAAAATATATAAAAGAATAAAAATAAAGTAGAAGAAGAATATAAAAATAATAAAAGAAAAGAGATAATAAAAGAAGAAAAGAAGAAATAAA
>NW_001915253.1:0-11753 GCF_000208925.1 Entamoeba histolytica HM-1:IMSS
TTAAACAATAAAATAAAAGAATAATGAATATAATGAAAATGATGATATAAACAAAACCAGAAATGATAGTGTTGATGACTAAAATCAAATTTCATTAAGTATTTATATATATTTCATTATTACATTTATTTTTGTATTGATAATCTATTTTATTCATATTAATTATTAAAAGTCTTGTTAAAACATTTATGTAGTATTATGAATAATAAAAAGTTAGATAAATGAAAAATACTTGTATTCTTTGTGTAATAATAAGAAATTTGATGATGTAAAATAACAAAATACATTAATACAACATCAAGACAGTACAAAAGATTATTATAAATCCAATAATATCATTGTTATGACAATGTAATGAAAAATTGATGTGATAATAATGATATTAAAGTAAAAGATTTTGAATGAGAAATTAATTAAAGAAATAAAAATAACAAATTATTACCAAAGGAGATAAACTTACATAAAGAACATTATTTAACGATTATTATACAATAAATAGTGTGTAATTACTTATAAATACTTGTTATTCAAATTATAATTGATGGGGATTAATCAATTAGCTTAATCAAATAAATGTCATTAAAAGTATATTTTATTCATTTCATTATTTAATATTCTGACAAGTCAAATGAAACATTGTTCATTTACTATAATTCATTTACATACAAAACAAACAAATATTAATGGAATTATAACAACAAAAATAAACAGAATAAAAATAAGAGAATTATGAACATTCATTGCAATTCAAATGAAAACAAATAACATACACTACATTTTATTTTTATTTTGAAGAAGTGAAAGAAATAATTCAACAAATGATAAGAAAAGAGTTGATAAGATAAACCAAACAAATGAAATTAACATAAGATGTTTTTCTTATCAACTAAAACATGACAGTGATAATTATATAAATAATATCAAAACAAGGAAGTCAAATATAAAAGTACAACACATTAGTTAAGAAGTAAAGAAAAACAAAGAGAATAGAAGAACTAAATGTTGTAATGGAGATACAAAGAAGAGAAATAAAAGCAGAAAAATATAAAAAAATAAATAAAACAAATAATTTAAAATAAAAAACGAAAAACAAAAAGAAAAAATAGTAAAAAATAATAATAAAAATACTATTAAAAAAAGGGTTAAAAAAAAAAGAATATTTAAAGAAAAAAGAAAGAAAGAAAAATAACTTTAATATAACGTAATGTCCAAAATTCAACATTTCAGAAATGAAGAATAATTTAACATTACAAGACAAGAAATACTAAGCACGAATAATATAGATAGAAATATTATTTGACAAAAGTATTTAATAATAAATAGAAAAGATATTTAAATAAAATAATATTCAAATCAGATTTATTTCAATATGAAATAAAATTTAATTAATTAAGTATTAACAGAAATAGTTTCTATTGTTTCTGGATTAGGGAAGATTAACCACATCAATGAGCTTTCTTCTTGTAGCTCTATAGAGTATGTTTGGTTGTGATTGAAGCAGTATTCAATGACATCCATCATGTTTTTTATGACAAGGTTTTTAATTTCTTTCTCGATGTCAATTTCAATTTTTATTTCTTTAATTAATCTAATACTTTCTTTATTTATTAATTCATTGACTGATATTACTACTGGAATTATTTTGTCATCTTTTAGTTTTTCTATTTTCATTAGAATATTCTTTAATTCATTATACATATTCATTTTCTTCAAATACGCTCCATTAATATTGTGATCAGCCACAATAGTCATATCAAATAATAGACTAGTTTTATTCTTTTTATCTAATACATATATATCTGGTATTTTGTGATATTGTCATTCACTTTTAGGCATTATTTGTTTGTTCCATATCATTGTGATGTCTTTATATTTGAACACTATTTCATATGGAGGTTTTTTATATTGATTATTTCCTGTATATTTTCTTATTAATCAATATTATAATACCAATATGGTCATGTTTTTCTATTTGTGATTTTTTATGATAAATATAAGATAGTAAAATGTTTTCTACTGTTGCTATCTTGTCTTTACATAGTGGGCAGTATTTCAATCTTTCATTTTTCATTATTTTTGCTTTCTTATACCCACAAAATATTGCTCCATCTTGCATTTTAGTTAATTGTAGAAATGCATTCTTTTTAATATTGAATGACTTCCATGCTTTCACTGTAGTAGTTTTATCTACTCCTTTTGACTCGAACCATCTTCTAAAATATCCATTTGTTTGATGACACTTCCATTTTTTGATGTATTTATCATTAATTTCTTTATTTCTACTACTACTTCTTTTTCTTTTTTCTTTTCTATCCCTTCATTTATTATTTCTTCTATTTTTGTTTCATTTATTTTATGAATTAATGTTTTTTAATTCTATTCCATATTCATTTCTTACTGTACCATCTATCTAATATGTTATTTCCTATTTCACTTTCTCTGGTACAGTAGTACATTACTGTTCTAATTAATTCATGACAAAACAAATAAATAATAAAATACAACAATCAATAATAAAAATGAAGATAAATAAATGATATTATTTATTTTCTGTTATTCTTTATTCAGATGAGAATAGTTTTTTCTTTATACTTTAATATTGTTTCTTCTTCTTTTATTATTTAGTTTTGAATTAATGAGAATGTTGGTTTTCTATTCTTTATTCTTTTATTTAAATTGAATTAATTGATGTTTAATTTTCATCAATTTAATTATTCTCATTCAATTATCATTTATTTATTTCTTATTTTATGAATGAATAATTCATTATTATTATATTATATATAATTTCATTTATTATTAATATCATTTATATCTTTTTATTTTCTTATTATTATTTCATATTATTTTATTTCATTCTTTGTATTATTATTTATTATATTTCTTATTAAATTAATTCATCATATTCAATTATTATTTGATATTTCATTATTTCATTTTGTATTAATGTTTGTTTGTGTGTTGTTTCTGATTTTCATTATTCATTTCTCATTCATTTTCATTTAATAAAATAGAAGAATAAAAATAATGAAAGAAGATAAATAAAATAAGAATAAAATAAGATAAAATCAATGATATTGTTATTATATTATTATGTTATTTTAGTTTTGATTTTATATTTATTATTTTATTTTTATCTTTTATAATCATCATTCATTTCTTCTTTTTGTCATTTCCTCTTTTCTAATCATCACTGAATTTATTTCTATTTATTTACGTTTCATTCTATTTTCTTTATTCTTGGTGTTATTTTATTTAGTTCTTCTTTTATCATTTGTCATTTCTTGTTTATTCATGTTTGTTGTATATTTTATTATTATTATTATTTATTTTATGTTGTGTTATTCTTATTTATCTTTCTTATTATGTTTTGATTATTATTGTTTAAATAGAAAATAAGAATGAATAAAATAAAGAAATAAGAAATAATAACATAAATATGTTGATGTATTTTATCTTTTCTTTATTTGTTTCTTATTATTATTTCTATTATCTTATTCATTTGATTCATAATGATTTAATTCAATGAAATAATACAAATAAATTGTTTATTCATTTTATCTTATTTCTCTTTCATTCTTATTTCTTTTATTATTTATTAAAAACACAATCATTGGGTGTGAATATTTCATTAAATGAAATAAAATAAATCAACATTGAATTATGTAAATTTTTATTTCACCATTTCATTCATTGGCAGATGAATGAAATGTTCATATTCTTCATTGTTTTGTTTTTATTCTTTTTTATTTCATTTTCAATTAATCAAGATTGAATCATTTCATTTCAATTACTATGATTCGTTTTGGTGTGAAACGATATGGATATTGTTTTCCACAAAGTGCATTTTCAATTCCTTTATATTTAAATGAATTTTGATAACACCATGATTTTGTTTTATAATTTTCTTTATAAACACAAATATCACCTCTATATCCATATCCAAATTCAAATAAACAATTATCTGTTTGATTATATAAATAAAATGCACGTTGTTGTTGTTCGATATTAAATTTCTTCATTCCTTCAATTCTTCCTTTTGATTCTGATGAAAATAAAAATGATTTTGAATCATTTACATAACCACCATTAACTTTATCAATTTTCTCATTAACATATCCTCTAAATTTATTTCCTTCTGAATCTTCAATAATAATTATTATATGTTCTTTATTCATTATTCTTTGATTAAATACTGATGTATTTTTATTCCAATTGTCTTTATCTGAATCAAATAGTATATTGTTTATTCTTTTTTCTGTTAATTCTTCTATTTGTTTGATTATTTCTTTTATTTTGTCATTTGATTTGTTATTTGATGTTGATTGTGTTATTCCCATTTTTGTTGATTTTTAAGTTTTTCTTTTTATTATTTTATTATTTTATTACATCTCTTATTTATTATTAAGTTCTTATTTTTCTTTTTAATTTATTCATTTCATTCTTTCTATCATCTTCTCATTTTCTTTCTATTCATTTATTTGTTATTTATCATTCCTTTTTATTTCTTAATGTCACTTCTATCTTGTTATTTCTTTGTTTCTTGTTATTTATTTGTTTATTCTGTTTTATTAGAATATATTACCAATCCACATGTCGCGTGTCGCACTTGTTGCTGATCCTGTTGCTAATGCTGCTACCCAAGCCAGAAGATATTTTATTACTATAAATAACCCAAATAGTAATGAAATATATTCGCTTAAGGCTTTGGATTATAAATATATCATTATTGCCCAAGAAATTGCTCCAACTACCGGTACTCCTCATATCCACTGCTTAGTGTTGTTTAATGCAGCCAAACGTTGATCTACCATTAAAAGAATTTTCCCGAGAGCTAATATTCAAATTGTTCGAGGCACTTTTCAGCAAGCCCGGGAATATGTAATTAAAGAAGGAAACATTATTTATGAGGATGGCACTGCTCCTCATACCGGTATTGGTGACACCTTCAAACAGATGGTCCAAGAAGCTAAAAATGGAACTATTGATAGTGCGTGCTTGATGTATTGTAGATATGAACGATTTTTCCAAAGATTTATTCCAAAGACTGATTTTGTTTATGACAGTGAACTATCTTCAAAAAATGCCTGGATATATGGTCCATCTGCCACGGGAAAGTCTCGTCTTGTCAGAGAGTATGCAAAGTCTAGAGGTTATAGAATTTATGAGAAACTTTCCAACAAATGGTGGGATAATTATGATGGAGAGGAGATAGTCCTTATTGAAGACTTGGACCCTCAAGTCTGTAAACTCCTCGTCCATCATATTAAGCTTTGGGCTGACAGATACCCTTTTAGAGCTGAAATAAAAGGGGGTTCTGTCAGATTAGAGCCAAGGTTTCAATTTATTGTAACCTCTAATTATTCCTTGGCTGAGTGCTTTGAAGGACCTGATGGTGCTGCTATTGCCAGAAGGTTTGATGAGTGGGAGATGATGTCTGAAGAAGATTCTCTCTCCTTCACTTGGAAGAGTGTGACTCTTGACTAGTTTAATTAACTAATTCTTTTTCTATTTCTTTTAGTTTCTATTTTTATTTTATGAATAATTCATTTATTTTTCATTTAAAACTCATAGAGTGTGATGATTCACCACGTATTTAAACCTCATTTTCTAATAATTCTCATATGGCTCGTTTAAAGAAGAGAACAACAAGAAGAAAGACTTCTAAAAGACCTACTGTTCGTCGTGGTAGGCGTGTATATAAACGACGTGTATATAGAAAAAGAAGAAGATATTATAGACGACGCCGGTTGTTATCACAACCAAATACTGTTAAATTGAAGAGTAAGCTTGTTTGCTCAATAGTAGAGTTTATTGCTATTCCTGAGAGAGATAGTTTACCACAAATATTGACTATGGCTGCTTATCCTTCTAATAATGGAATTGCTGTACCTGTTCAAGAAGCTGTATTAGATTTTAATATCCTTGGACAGAAATTTATGACTGTGCAGTCTGTAGATACTGCTAATAGTATTTTAAGAACAGAGCAAATAGCATTATCACCACCTATTTTTGTAGCATGGAATCCATATTTAGATCATAATGTAATGGGAAATCTATGGGATTCTTATTGTGATATGTATGATTATTGGAAATTTAGTGGAGTAAAGGTTAAATGGATACCAAAGGTTAAAACGAGTGTTGCTTTACCTTATATGCCTAAAAGTATTGCTACTAATTCAAGTCAAGTTATTTGAACGGGTGGAAGTACTGTTAATCTTGTTATAGATCCTGTACAACGTTTAAATGCATTTGATTATGATAAATATGCTACTGGATTACCATATTATCCACAAGTAACATTTAATATGCATGTGTTATTTGAAAAAGATAATTATTATTCAATGGAATTACCAACTGATCCAGAAAGTATGGATTATACATTAACATGTAAAGATACTAGATATAAATTAAAGAACTTTGATTATGGACCTAATAAGCCTAAGACTTATAAAGTATATGATATGACAAAGCCATTTAAATTCTATGTTAAGCCTTATTTAGAAGATAAGGTAGATGAGATAACTAATAATCAAGATTCAACTCAGACTGGAATTACAATTACAGATAAATTAGACCAACAGATATCTAAAAGGAAGTTAATGAGATATATTAAAATGAATGGAACCAAGAAGACTTATCCAGTTGATAATCCTACTAATAAACAAAAGTATTCTTATTCTATACAAGATGTTGCATATTTTGATCCTATTCTATTTGGATATTTCTTTACAGCTAATGGAATAGAAGTATCAGATAAATTAACAATTGCTAAAGCTAGTCCACCACAAGGTAATTCCACATTATGGAACGGATATTCATTATACACCACTCCTATAATAAGTGGAATTGGACGATTTGAATTAACCTTTTATACCAAATTTAAACAAATTAAGAACAAATATTTGATTTCTTTTTATCTAGAGATAAAATTGTTTTTAAGATACTTCTTATCTCCATTATTATTGTTCAATCTTATTAAAAACGATCCATATCAGTACTATTGTTTGTTATATAAAATATTAAATACAGAAGCCGTGATAGTATTACCATTTAAACAACTTCATCCCTATTTGAAAAATCCATGGACAGAAGATATAAATGATAGATGTCCAATTATGCTTGTATGTCAAGATTGTTTCTGGAGATGTACTGTTCAAGGAGGATGTGAATATATTTGTAATAACAAATATTTTGTTAAAGAAAAAACAGGAACAGATTAAAATTAAAATTAATTCAATTCTTTATAATATTTTAGATAATTAGCAGAATATGTTTCAAGATATAAATTATTCATATCATACCGTATCTCTGGTTTTAATGGATGAGTGCTCATTCTTTTAGTTATTATTTTATCATTAACACCAAGAAAAATTAGATAAATTGATGAACGTGATAAACGAGAGTTTCTTGTTAACCATTTAGAAAATAGTTCTGATGCTAATGCTTTTGGTGTTAATAATTCATTTGTTCTCATTATTCCTTCTATTTGTTCTTCATATTTTATTATATATTTAGTAATTATTTTATTTGCTTGTTCTTTTAATATTTTGATTTCTTGAGTATTTAATAAATCATCTGTTTCTTCTGGATCCCAGAATGTATCAATTACTTCAATTGGTTGTCTTTCAATAAGTATTATTCTTTTATTTTGTTTCTTTTCTATTTGTTCTTCATAATCATTTAAATATTCTTTAAGTATTTCAATGAGATGTTTCTTTTTATTTGAATTTTCTTTACTTGTTGTTTGTAGTACTTTATTTATTTCATCCCATCGGACATGTTCTTCTATTATTCCTACTTCATCTGGATTAAAGTATTTTGCTAATGCTTTTATTATTGTTGTTTTACCTGTCCCAATTCCTCCACTAATGATTATTTTATTTTCCATACTGTATTTTTAAATGAAATTAAAAAGATCAAAAATTATTCATTTACCTGTTGATCCAAATCCTTTCTCTCCTCTTATTGTTTCACTTATTTCTTTCACTTCTTCAATTTTACATTGTTTTATTTTTTCAATAATAAGTTGTGCAACTCTATCTCCTTTCTTGCATTTATATATAGTATTTGAATGATTAAATACTATTACTTTTATTTCTCCTCTATAATCTTCATCAATAACTCCTCCTCCAATATCAATTCCATATTTAATTGCTAATGATGAACGTGGTGCAACTCTACCATAACAGAAATGTGGAATTTGTACAGCAATTCCTGTAGAAATTAAACATCTATCATGTGGATAAATAATATTATCATCAATGCTATATAAATCAAAACCTACTGATTGTTCTGTTCCTCTTGTAGGAATAATTGCATCTTTATGTAATTTTTTAATAAATAATGTTTCTTCATTATTTTCTTTAGAAGTAAAATGTTCATTTAAATAATGTTTATAAAGAGTATTAATTTGATTAACATAATAAAAATTCATTTCTGAAATAACTCCTCTATTTCTTTTTATAATTCTTTTCTTTTGATTTTCTTCATTAGCATATAAAAATACATGAAATGTTTCATTTTCTATATTTTCTCTTTTTATCCATTCTGTAAAGATATTTCTTGCTATAATATTTGGAGTTGCATAATCAGTTGAAATACAATATGTATTATATTTATTATATTCTAATTGGTATTCTTTTTCTATTAAATATATTTTATTCGTAATTTCTTCTCTTTCTTTTTCTGTCATTGTTTTATCTATTTCACAAAATACTTCAATTGCTTCACGAGGATGTCGTTCAATAATTATTACTTTTTTATTTTTATTATTTTTTAATTGTTCTTCATAACATTGAAGAATAAATTTTTGTAATGTGTAATTTCTTTCTATTCCATTCCCTACATCTGATATTAACATTTTTCCAATTCTAGGTGAATAATCAATATATTCTTCTATTATTCCTACATTCTCTTTATTAAAATATTCAATTAATGCTTGTATTGTTGTTGTTTTTCCAACTCCTATACTTCCACTTATCACAATTATGCCACTACGCTTATTCATTATCTACGAATGAAAGTAATCAGATGGAGTGCATTAAATACTAATTAAATTGAGGTTTTATCCTATATATTAACAAAAACTCATAATAAATGAAGAATAACTCAGTTATATTTAAATAAAATTGTTCATCTCTTTATTTCGTCATCATTCCAAACATCAAATGGTGTTTTCGAATCAATAAAATAACAAAAACTTTGATTTGGTGATGATTGAACTATATCTACTGCATTTTTATATGTAAGTGTTCCATCAATATAATTTAATATATATACTCCAACAGTACTAACATATTCTTTAGTCGTGAATATCATATATCCATTACTATAATATTCACCATAATCTTCTAATTTTTTAATAGTAGATGAATTTCCTGAATCAATTCTATTTGAATTAAAGTAAATTTTTGTTTTCTTTGGTGGATCTGTATCAGTATTTATCATAAACATAAATTGAAAGATATACATTTTATGATCAGTACTTGTATTTTTAAAAGTTTTTGATGAATCAGTTCCCCATGACATTAATGTTGATAAAGGAAATGTGTATGTAATATTCTTCAAATCTTTAATTCCAATTGTGTTAATTATATCTGCTTGTTTAATTGTTGTATTTTTTGATATTTCTGTGTTAATGTAAGATGTTAAAGATGTCATTTGTAATAATGCTTCTTCATTAGAATAAAATGGTGAATATAATGAAGTATTAACAAGAGATGATAAAGATATTAATTGAGTTGTTAAATTATTAATTTCATTCATATTTGTTGTATTTAATGTTGATAATTGCGATACATCATCTCGAATATCATTAATATATGTATTTGTTTCTTTCATTTTCTCTTTCATTTCATCTATTTCTTCATTTGTTGTTATATTCTTAACATTAATTGTTGTTATTCCATCTGTTGTTTTAATTGTATCAAGATAAAATGTGTTGTTGTTGAAATAACGTGTTGTTAAAATATTATTTTTATTTAAATATTTTGAACCAATTGCTTCCATTTAATAATGTAAATTAAGTTCTAAGATAAAATATTCATCCCAAAGTCCAACTGGGAAAATACTCTTTCCTTTATAATCTTTAAACCATATTTCTATTCTTGTTATATTTTTATTAATATTGAAATGTTTTGGTGTCATATTTCCATATGTTGAAAAACATATCATTTGATCATTTTCTGGTGAATCATAATTAAATGAAGCATGACAACTAACTCCAATATCTAATTGCCCATTCAAATTAAAATATACAAAATTCATTACTTCTATTGTTTTAGGATAATTTTCTGATGTAATAAATTCCCATGGTAAATTTATTATCCATTTATATGTTTTAAAATCTGCGATTGCATTTTCTCTTGTTATAGTGAAATATCGTTGACAATATAAATGTGTCATATTGATCTAATTATTTATAGATGAATACCAAACCAATTAGGATGTCTACTAGTGAATCAAACACAATCCATCGAAAACCAGCACGACCAATACGTTCAAGTCAATCAATGGTAAGTGATACTGATTCTAGTGAATCTATAGTAATGGATGATTCATATGATTCATATGATTATCCTCATTCACAAAATTTATCTTTTCATTCAGACAATACAAATATAAATCTTTCTTCACAATCAAAAATAAGAAATTATATTAAACTATTTATGAAATCTTCATCAAATTTAACTAGTGCTCCTAGATTTTTAAATTTAGTTTATGTAACTATTCCAAATTCAGTAACTGATTATAAACATGGTAATATGTATGAAGCAATTAAACAAGAAGTAAAGAAATATATTGATGATAATGAAACAAGAATAAATGCTTTATTAACCGCACTTACAAATTTTAAAGTTATTAAGGCTTCAATAGAACCATCAATTAATAATATAAATAACACAATCATATCAAAATTAACTCAATTTAATTCTTCTCAATTATTCAATGGAAATGGATTATTTTATTTAATTGAGAATGAATCATCATTAAATACTATTGATCTTTTAGTATCAAATATTATTATTACACTTCAAAGAAGAATTATTATTCAGAAAGGAAAATCATCATCAGAGAAAAATCAATTTAATGTTGGTGAATTTTATGGGTCAGTTGGAAAAACAGTTAAAAAAGAATATACTGTTGGATTAAAAGATTCAATTAATGATCTTAATGCACTTGGAAGAACAAAAAGAGGGAAGACAACAAAACAATCATCACATAATGAACCAAATGCTTTCAATCTTCATTCTTTTATTTTAGTTTATACTTCATTATCTTCATTAAATAATTATTCTTTCTTTGGTGGAAAAATCAATGCTATAGCAATTGTTCATTTAATTAATGGAAAAGTTATTCCTAATTGTTTAGGAAATATATGGGTATGTGTTAAAGATTGGTCAGAAGAAGATGGTAGATGTGGGAAATTTAATGTTGGAAAACAAAATGTTACATGGTGTGGTGGAAAATATCATCCAGATCCTCTTCATGATGATGATACTTCAAAATATTTAAAAATCACACTTTAATTTTTAATTCAATTATTTTTTAATAACATTAACATCTCCTGTTAAATTATCTATTTTTAATACTTGTTTCTTATCCATTCCTAAATAAAGATAATATGCTACTGTTCCACTTGAATTTGCTGCTGTTTGTCGAAAAATATAACTAAAATTCTCTTTAGAATATCCTTTAAAAATAATAATTGTTGCTACTTGTGTTTTAAATGATGCATTTAAACTTTTCCA
>NW_001915252.1:0-1273 GCF_000208925.1 Entamoeba histolytica HM-1:IMSS
GAATAATAGTTTCACCATTTAATTAATAGAAAATAATAAATACAAATGAAATAATAATAATAAAATAGCAATAAATAAATTCAAAGAAAATGTAAAATGATATAAAGAACCAATTATATATAAATTATTCACTGTATTATTCACATTTCTATTTCAATTAATTATTTCATTATAAATCATTGTATAATTAATAAATATTTCAAATCACTTGTATTTGTTTCATATAACGAAATAAAATAACAATAAAAATAACAATAAAATGATATTATTCTCTATACTTTCATTTCATTAGTTATTTATCATCATTATTAAAATAAAAGAAGATAAAATGATATTTCAATGATTAAAATAATATAATATAATTTCTTCTTATTTTCATTATTTCATTTTTTAAATCAAATAGCATAACATTTCTCATAAATAAAAATTAACCAAATAAATAAAAAATATCATTTATAAAAATGGTAACATCATTCTTCATTATAAAATATCTTAATATTCAATTGTGAACCATTAATTATGACAGAATTATCTTCATTGTTTGTGTAACACTCAACAGGAACATATTCAAAAATAAAATGGCAACGAAAAAAACAAAAAGTCGAAAAAAAGAAGAGAAAGAAAGACATAAAAGAATAAAAATAAAGTAGAAGAAGAATATAAAAAGAAGATAAAGAGCAATAAAATAGAAGAGATAATAAAAGAAGAAAAGAAGAAATAAATTGTGTAATTTTATTGTAAAAATTAGAAATATGAAATAAAAGTGTCTAATTTAATGATGTAAAATAATTAGTATTGTTTTATTGTTGAAAATTATTTTATTATTTTTTATGTTTATTATTTATATGTATAATTTAAACATGATATTTATTATATATTCAATCATATGTGTTATGTTATTATTATATAATAAGTGATAAAATATAAATGAAAATGATATGAATATATGATATTGAATATAGAATATAAAAACAAAAGAATAATAAGAATAAATGATAACTAAATATAGAAATGATAATAAATGATATAATAATAAATTCAAAGTATAAAAGTATAAAATCAATATTAATATAAATCAAATCAATATAAATATGAAATGAAAATAGATATAAATGATAATAATATAAAATATGAAAATGATGAATAAGATGAATAAACAAATCCATCTAAATATAAAAGAATAACAATAAGAAAATCTAAATAATATAAACATAAAAATAATAAAATAAGAAAAATATAATAATATATAGATAATAAGAATAACACAATGATA
>NW_001915252.1:1373-11767 GCF_000208925.1 Entamoeba histolytica HM-1:IMSS
AGGCGTATAACTCTTTATACATATAATTCAACAATCTTTTGTTATTCTTTCTTATATGCATCTTCTATCATTTATTTTCTTCATTCCTTCTTCTTTTATTTATATTTTGTTATATTCTCTATGTTGTATATTCTTTTTCAATTTTTTATATCAATAATATCTTCTTCTTTTTCTTTTTCCGTTATTCATATATCTTCTTTACTTGTATTTCATTTTCTTATACTTATAATTCTTTATCTGATTTGTATAGCCATCATAACCTTTATAATTTTTGCTTAATTTGTGGCATTTTATGCACCACAAGATTGTATAGAATATCATATGAAATCAAGTAGATAATAGTAATAAGATGAAGAAAAGAATATATAAATCAAGTACTAAATATCATTAAGAAGAAATAAAAAACTAGAAAAGAAGAAAAAGATAAATAATATCAGACTAACAACAAAGTTAAGAAAATTAACAAAGAAGGAAATAGAGAAATAGAAAATATACTGTTAATAAAGATACAACAACGATAATATCAACATGAATGAATAAGAAAATGAAAGAAATTACACCAATGAAAAATGGATGAATAAAAATAATTGAGAATAAGAAATATATATAAAGAAACAAGAAATAAAAACAAACAATAAGAAATGAAAATCAATAAAACAGAAAAATAAAGTAAGTGGTTTTGAAATAATTAGTTAAAAGGAAAAGAGGATATTTAAATAAAAGAAATAAACAGAAAATAATTTCAGTCAATTCGTTAGTGAATTAAGAAAACATTAAAATAAAAAAGAATTAAAAATTGAAAATTGAAAATGAAATTATCAACGAAGTTAAAAAAATACAAATGTCAAGGAACAATGTTTGTACCACAACAAATAAAATCCTTAGGATAATGTGTTAACAGTAAAGTGAATAATTGCTAATACCACATAAATATCTAGACAAGAGATAACCAAAACTATTAATACTTATTTAAGCTCCTATTTATTTAATTAAATTAAATCAAAAAATAAAAAAAACATCATCTTATTATTTAAAATCATTCAATTCAATCATTTCTTTAAGGACCTGACAAATCGTAATTGTTCTTCAATATCTCCAACTTCTAAATTTTTTGGGGAAACAAAGTGTTGCCTTTTTTGATCTCTTTTTGATTTTCCTTTAGGTTTATTTGGAGTGTCATGAATTTCTTTAAGTTGTAATCCAATTAAAAAGTCAGCTTTATTTGTTCCATGATATTTAGTAATTTGATATCTTTTTAAAAGGTCCTTTAATTCTTCTTTTAATTCAAAAATTTTCATTTTTTCAAGTTTTTCATTTCTTTGTCTTTCAACTCTTTCGTCTTCTGTTTCCTCATCACTTGATTGGTCATCAATATCTAAAGCCTTTTTAAGAGCTTTATCATTACTAATTTTTTTATGTTGTTGATTAGTGTTAGATATTTTACGAGCGAGTGAAAGGATTTTCTTAGCAAAGTTATAAGGTTTAGCATCAAGTTTTATCATTGGGAAATCTTTTTTCTTTAATGTTTTTAATAAATGTTCATATGGTGTTTTATCTTCTTTCTCAACAAATACTATACATAACCCACTTCTTCCTGCACGTGCTGTTCTACCACTTCTATGAACATATAATTCAGATGTTCTTGGTAAATCATAATGAATAACAGTTTTTACATCATCAATATCAATACCACGTGCAGAAACATCAGTAGTAAATAATGCAATATCATTTCCTTTTGTAAACTTTTCAATATTCCTAAGTCGTTGACTCATTTCCATTCCACTATATAAACTACATACAGAACACCCAATCATTTGAAATAATGGAACAAGTCTTTTAATCATAGTAATTGCATTAACAAATACTAAAGTTTTTCCTGGTTTCATATAAGTAAGAATATAAAATAATGCTTCATCTCTTACAAGACTTGGTACAACTACTTTCTTTTCTTCCATTTGTTCTACTGTTTGTTGTGGTGTAGAAATATCAATTAATT
This sequence comes from Entamoeba histolytica HM-1:IMSS, assembly GCF_000208925.1. Lineage (NCBI taxonomy): Eukaryota > Evosea > Mastigamoebida > Endamoebidae > Entamoeba > Entamoeba histolytica. Next base: position 3,370 of record NW_001915252.1, read on the forward strand.
CAGCGTCATTCAATTTTAATTTTTGTAACATTCTAGTTAATTCATCTTCACCATTTGAAGAATATTTTTTAGCCATCATTTCACTTGCAAGAATCATTGTAGCAGAAAAAACAAATGTTTGTTTTTCTTTATTATTAAATATGTCTAATAATTTTGTAAAATCAACAAAATGTCCTTTTTCTAATAAACGGTCTGCTTCATCTAATACAATAAATGGAATTTCAGGTAATGTTTGAAGAACATTATGTTCAGTTTCAGAATATAATTCATATATTCTTCCTGGTGTACCAATAACAATTGTAGGTTCTTGTGAAAGAAGTCTTACTTGTTTTGGAATTGCCATTCCTCCAACAATAACTAAACTTGTAAATTGTGGAAGATATTTAATTAATTTTTTAAAATGTTCATTTATTTGTACTGCTAATTCACGTGTTGGAACAATAATTACACATTGTGTAGAATCTGTTTTATCTAATTCAATTAATCGTTGTACAATTGGAATTAAAAATGATAATGTTTTACCACTTCCAGTAGGTGCTGATCCAACAATATCTTTATGAAATTTTAATGCTTTTTTAATTGATAATTGTTGAATTTCAGTTGGATTAATAAATCCTAAATCATATAAAGCTCTAATTATTCTTAAATCTAACTTATATAATTTCATCCATTTTTTCATTTCAATCATTAATAAATTATCATCAATTTCTTCTTCTTCCATCTTTTTTTTTTCTTCTTTACTACTCTCTTCTTCTTCATTTTCTTCTTTAATACTTTCTTCTTCTTTTATTTCTTCCATTTTTTGGTATTCTTCTGACATAAAAAGGGTTTTCTTCTTTTTTAATTCTTTTTTCATAATTCATGGTTATAGTTTAATTATTATTTCTTTTTACTATTTTTTTCCTTTTCTTCTTATCATTACTTCTTATTCTTTTATCTCTCAATTTCCTTCTTCCTTTTATTTTATCATTTCTTTTATATTCTCAAAATTATTATTAAAGAAATGAACTGCCTTATTAAATTATTTAACTTTGATTATTCTTATTTCTTTGTTATTTTCTTTTCTAAATCTTTAAAGAGTATTATTCTCATTTCTTTTTGAATATTTACAATTTAAATTAACTAATTACTTTGGTTGTTAAATTAATTGCTGTATTTAACTCTTTTATCTTTTTGAAAAACTCCGATTCTAAAATATTTGAAAAAGTTTTTATTTTTCTTTTAGTGTTTGTTTTTTTGTTTTTTATATTCCATTTTATTTGTTAATTTCTATTTTTGTTGATGAATATACGTGTCAAATAATTTCAAGATCTAAAAATTAATACTTCAATAGTTTAGTTTTTAATTTATATGCTAAAAGTCATCGTTTTGACTAAAAAAGAAAAAAAAGACACGTGGATATGTACATAATTTAAACTGGATTTAGAAATTATTCAAATATTATTTTGGATTTGATGTCAACTCTTTTATTCGTTTTGTTAACATTGTTCTTAGCAGTTAATGCAGAAAATGAATCAGAAATGGATATGGATATTATGAATTTTGATGACAATGAATATGATTTGGAAATAAATGAAGAAGAAGATGATGAAGAAGAAGATGATGAATATGAATTAGAAGACGAAGAAGAAGAAGACGAAGATGATGATGAAGAAGACGAAGATGATGATGAAGAAGACGAAGATGAAGAAGACGAAGAAGATGATGAAGAAGATGATGAAGAAGAAGATGATGATGAAGAAGACGAAGAAGAAGAAGACGAAGAAGAAGAAGACGAAGAAGAAGAAGACGAAGATGAAGAAGACGAAGATGAAGAAGACGAAGATGAAGAAGAAGAAGAAGAAGAAGAAGAAGATGATGATGATGAATATGAATTAGAAGACGAAGAAGAAGAAGACGAAGAAGATGAAGAAGAAGAAGAAGACGAAGAAGAAGAAGACGAAGAAGACGAAGAAGACGAAGAAGACGAAGAAGACGAAGAAGAAGAAGACGAAGAAGAAGAAGACGAAGAAGAAGAAGACGAAGAAGATGAAGACGAAGAAGATGAAGACGAAGAAGATGAAGACGAAGAAGATGAAGACGAAGAAGATGAAGACGAAGAAGATGAAGACGAAGATGATGAAGACGAAGATGATGAAGACGAAGATGATGAAGACGAAGATGATGAAGACGAAGATGATGAAGACGAAGATGATGAAGACGAAGATGATGAAGACGAAGATGATGAAGACGAAGATGATGAAGACGAAGATGATGAAGACGAAGATGATGAAGACGAAGATGATGAAGACGAAGATGATGAAGACGAAGATGATGAAGACGAAGATGATGAAGACGAAGATGATGAAGACGAAGATGATGAAGACGAAGATGATGAAGACGAAGATGATGAAGACGAAGATGATGAAGACGAAGATGATGAAGACGAAGATGATGATGATGATGATGAAGACGAAGATGATGATGATGAAGACGAAGATGATGATGATGAAGACGAAGATGATGAAGACGAAGATGATGATGATGTAGTCCCATACGTATCAGGTAAACTTTAAAATGAAGCAATAAATTATATATTTATTTATAAATATCTATTTAATTTTTTGGAAAAATGTTTAAGTATATGAAATTTATTATAGTAAAGTAATAAGTTGTAATTTAAAACCTAGACTGAGTTTGTACTATAAGAAACGATAGACATAACAAGAGTTTATAAAGACAGACGACGATGATAAAAATAAATAACATATTCTATCTAATGACATTTTCTTAAATATTCAATTTCATTGATTTGATACATCATGTGTTATAATTATTATTAGTTTCATTACCTCGCATTATTATTTGAGTCTTTTGTCGATATATTTTATTGTGAGTGTATTTCCTCAAAAATGCCAGTATTATGATTAATACATATTGTCTCTCATTTGTTTTGTATTATTCTGATTATTGTTCTTATATTTTTATTCATTATTTTCTCATCTATTTTTTGTATTTTTCAATTCATTCGAATATGTATTTGTTTTATTTTTTATTTTGAACATGAATTACATCATTACTCTGTCTTTTCTTTTATTTATTATTTCATATTCTAAAGTTCATATTATTTCATATGAGTAATTCCTTATTATAATAAATGTAATTAATAATGTGTTGTTGTGCAATGAAATGGGTAGTATAAATGTATATGTTCTATTTCTTTATGATATTTCTGATTTTGTATTTTATTACTTCTTCATTTTAATATGTATTTCAGTCAATTTGTATCCTTTTTTTAATAATTTTATATATTAATACTATACTTGTAATAATTGTTATATTTTTTGTATAACGTTTCTAATATCTTCATTTTCATTATTAATTGTATCTTTTCTTGTTCAAGTATTATTTATTTTCTTGTACAATTAATATTTGAATATATTTATTCTATTTTATATTTATTTCTTTTCAGATTATCATTACCATTATATTAATTCTTATGCATGTCTCAAATGTCTCTTGATTTTATTCACTTCTTATTTTATTATTATTTTATACTCTTTTTTCTTCTTATTTCTTCTTTCAAAAATATCATTGTATTTTCTTTTGTTGCTTTTTCTCATATTTTATCTTTATATTTTTTCTTTTTCAAATCTTTCAACTTTATTTTTGTTTCTTTCCTAATCCTCTCCTTTTATTTCTATTTTAACTTTTTATAATATTTGAACAACGTTATTGTTTGATTCTCTCTTGTATTTCCTGTATTTATTATTTTTATTCTTTTTAATTGATTTATTACTTTATTTGCTTTTCTTCAGTTCTATGTTTGATTGTTGTTTATATACAATAAATATATTTTATTCTTTTATAAATGAATGAGTTAAACACGTTGTTTATTGTTTATTTGAATTATTTATTATTTCTGATATTATTATATGATGTTTTTTTCTCTTCTATTATATTTTCTTTTTGTGCGTTTCTTTTAGCATTGATATTATACTTGTTTTAGTATTTTTATGTAGTATTTTTATTGTTTATTTCTTTTTTTTTTTCTTTTAGAAAAGAAGCTTACCGATTGATAATGGAAAATAATAATAGATGGGTATGGTCAGGAAGCAGAATGCATTATCTGCAAGACGATATGAAGATTATTTCAATTTGTATATGCACCTCTATCTCCAAAATAAAATAATAAGAGATAAATTTGATGAAATAAAAGAAATCCTAAAGAAAATCAATAGACTAGAAGATTTGGTCAAGGGAAGGAAATGGTACAGAATAAAGTGCATCATGAAATTAAAAGAATATTCTGAAGAAGGAATAAAAGTTAAAACACTAGAAAGAATAAAGTACCTAAAATATATGATGACAATGATAAAAGAAAGAATTAAATTTAATAAAAATGAAATAATCAGAATCAATACAAATAAAATCATGTTTGATTCTAATAAGAAAATTAGAATAAAGAAGAAACAAATAATGAAATATACCAAATAACGATATTACTTTAGAATATTGGAAATTGTTATATGAAACACAGGTGATATTAAATAAAGAGAATTGGAAAATAAAACAAATCACCTCGTGGAATGAAAGATATGTCAATTATGATAGTGTCATTATAACATTAAATGAATTAAATTTAAGTATAATGAGAATAAGTAACTGGAAAGCACCAGGAATAGACACTATATATTTGTATTATTGAAAAGGATGTCATCATCAAGAGAAATCATTCTTAGTATCTTCAATGAATGGTTGAACTTCCCTGAAAACATCCCATTAGACATGGTAAGTGGAAGAACTTTATTAATCCACAAAGGAGGTGATATGAATGATGTCACTAATTATCGTCCTATCAGTTGTACAAATGTAATTATGAAAGTATTTACAACAATACTAAAAGAAAAGATTCACAGAAGACTTAACATGAATTGTGAATCATTTAAAATTAGTAGTAACCAATTGGGATGTAAGTTACAATCTTTAGCTGCTAAAGAAGGAATAATTAATAGTTATATGTTAAAGCAGTAGAAAGAAGAGAAATACCCAAAATATGTGGAGTCATATTATGACATTAAGAAAACATATGACACTGTCAACCACGAATGGGTAATTGAAACATTAAAATATTTTAATTATGATGGAGTCATCAATGATATTATTGAAAGTATGATGACTAGATGGAAGATATTCATCGGCTATAAATTTAACGAATATCTAGGTAGTATTAAATTAAATAGAGGAATTTTACAATGTGATTCCTTATCCCCTCTACTCTTCATCATACAGATGAATGTAATTTCTCAAATCATCGAAGAGAAATTCCCAAAATCAAATCACGCTTTATATATTGATGAAATGAAAATAATGGCAGAAAGTAGTGAAGAAATTGGAACAATCCCCTGTGAAGTTAATGATAAATACATCAAAAAGTGGACATTTTAGAAGATGGTTCAAGTCAAAAGGAGTAGATAAAACTACTACAGTGAAAGAATGGAAGTCAATCAATATTAAAAAGAATGCATTTCTACAATTAACTAAAATGCAAGATGGAGCAATATTTTGTGGGTATAGAAAATCAAAAATAATGAAAAATGAAAGATTAAAATACTCAACACTTTGTAAAGACAAGATAACTACAGTAGAACACATTCTACTATCTTGTATTTATCATAATAAATCACAAATGGAAAAACATGACAATGTTGGCATTATAATATTGATTAATAAGAAAATATACATTAAATAAACAATATAAAAAACCTCCATATGAAACAACGTTCCAATATAAAGACATCACTATGATATGGAACAAACAAATCATGCCTAAAAGTGAATGACAATACCACAAAATACCAGAGATATATGTATTAGATAATAAGAACAAAACTAGTCTATTATTTGATATGACTATTGTGGCTGATCACAATATTAATTGAGTCTATTGGAAGAAAAGAAATAAATATAAGGAATTAAAGAATATGTTAATGAAAATAGAAAAACTAAAAGATGTCAAAATAAATCCAGTAGTAATTTCAATAAACGGATTAATAAATAAAGAAAGTAATAGATTAATTAAAGAATTAAAAATTGATATTGACATCGAGAAAGAAATTAAAAACCTTGTAATACAAAACATGATGGGTGTCATGGAATATTGCTTCTATCGCAGCAAAATATACTCAGTAGAGCTTCTAGAAGAAGACAAGTTGACAGGATTAGTCTCCCCTAAGCCATTAACAATAGAAGCTGGTTCTATTAATACTTAATTAATTGCTTATTATTTTAATTTTAAAGAATTTTAATTTTTTCATATTTTATGAATGGAAGAAAATGAATTGAAGATTTTATGTTTGAAACATCACATCCATCCATAAAATATTCCCATTTTTCATTTCTTCCATTTATTATCTCTTCATGTAATTCATTTGGTGAGATAACATCAATTCAAAACTAGTTGATTATTATTTAATATCTATTAAGAAAGAATAACAAGAAAGAATAATATATAAATGGTAATATTATAATTTAGTTGAATATAACGATATTAACAAGAAAAAATGAATAATTAAGTGATAATGAGGATAAATGAGATGAAACATAATTATAATGATATGGATATACTCTCCTTAAAATAACAATATAAAGAATGATGAATAATTTAATAAACATTAAAATCAAAATGAAATAACAAGTTAAAAGAAGAAGCAAATAATTTGATAATAATTGAAAAACTAATAAAATAAAAAGTAATTAATTAAGTATTAATAGATTTTTCATCTATTCTTCCTAGCCTATGGGAGATTAATCCAGTCTCTTCGCTTATTAAAAAAAAGAGTAATCTTTTTGTTGAACTTATCATTTAGGTTTGTCTTGGAAAATGAGGAAAGCACTTCTTTCTTTTATTTTTTCTTATTAAGTTTTTTTCAAACTTCTTCTGCTTAATTCTTCTGCTTATTCCTTTTGTTTGTTTTCTACCTTAATTTTAAGCAAATTCATTTTTCTTATTTTATGAATGGGAGAAGTAATCATTTTATTACTACTATATTACTTTGACTAATCTTCTTTTAGTCTTAACCACACTTCAGTAGATCCTTATATTCTCTTGCTGCACACTTTGCAGCATTCCCTAATACATTCCTAATTCAAATACACCGCCATAACCAGATAATGTCTGGGAGAGTCGAAGCTTGAATTTGTACTAGGGTTTATGTGTGGTGTTTCAGACGTGCTATCTTCGATCTATCTATAAACAAATAAAACAAATAAATAAATAAGAAAGAAAGATTCTTTGTTGTATATTTCAAATAAATAAATAATAAATATTAATAAATTAATGAAATGAATAATAATGAGAAATAATGTAATTTAAACAAAATGAAATAAAAGAATGATAAATAATCAATGTTTCAATGAATAAAATATTATTTAATATTCATATTTCATAAATTAATTAATTATTTAATTTATTATTCATTTTATTTAAATTATTGTTTATTTAAAATATAAACTATCATATTTTATATTAAATTATTCAAAATAAATTTAAATAAAAATTCATTTAATTTATTTACTATTTTTAAATTATTTCATCAAACATACAGTAGAAATACAACCATTATCTTTCTAATGATATTCAATCATTATACATATTTATTATCTTTTTAATTATTTCTTCTTTATGATGAATATTGCTGATAAAATATTTTCTAGTTCTTCATGTTCAATAAATTCAATATCTTCTTTTACAGACATAAATATTTTGGTAATTTTGTTTTCTATTTATTTCATTGTTTCATTTCTTGTTCTTCTTTCTTGTTGACTTTTTAGAAAGAATAAATTATTTAATTTCAGTTCTTTCAATTTCCAAATCACAATAATTAATTTCTTCTATATATTTCATTCTTTTATTTCTTTGCAATTTCTTTATTTTTATTTATTTGGTTATTCCTTTATTGTTTAATATTTTGTTCTTTTTCTTCAGTAATACTATGATAATCAATATCTCTTTTTTTTCAACTTCTTCTACATTAATTAATGTTAATAATAGTATCATTGTCATCATCATTACAATTTCATTTTAGCTTTTTGTATTATCATAACAAAAGATGAACCTTTTGACTCATTAAATTACATTGGAAATTTATTATTTTCCAGTTATTCCATTAAAAATTTCCATTAATTTTTGGTGTTATTTATCTACTTTTATTTCCTTCTTTTCTTCATGAACTTCTTTATGGATATAACATTAACATTTGATCAACACGATACAAACATGTCTCTAAATATTTGATATTGGAAAAAACATTCTATATCATTTTATTCATTGTTTTATTATTTTATGAAAACCTTGATTGAAATTCAAAACAATATTAATTATGTAAATTTCTTTTTATTCTTTTTTTAATATAATACA
>NW_001915251.1:0-4386 GCF_000208925.1 Entamoeba histolytica HM-1:IMSS
GAAATAAAAAGAATATTAGAAGAATATAATATTGATATTACAATCGAAGAATATATAAAAACAGTTAAAAGAAGTAAAGGGATTAAAAAAGAAAACATAGAATACATTAATAATAAAGTAGATGACATGACTAAAGAAGAAGATAATATAGAAAATGGAAAGATTAGAGAGATTATTAGAAAAAAAGAAGGAAGAGATTGATGTAGAATACATAGAAGAGTTAATAAAGAAAAGTAAAAGAAAAGAAATCAAAGAGTGTATATACATTGAATATTATTTCAATAAAGAAGTATATGAAGAGATAATAAGATATATTGATGAAAAATGGGAATGGAAAGAAGGAGGTATTAAAGAGATACAAGAAGACGTTTACAGAATAACATACATAATAAAGAAGTATTTAGAAAACAAATTCATAGGATTTAAGAAAGAATATGAAGTAGTAATACAAAGCAAGATAAATAAACTAAAAGACATGCTAATAAGAGGAAACTATAAAAAGTTAAGAAGGATATTAAGAACAATGATTATTATGAATATTAAAGATGAATCATTTTTTATAAAATAAATAATAATAATAATAGTTGATTTTGATGTTTTATAAATTTCTTTTACCATGAATAAAATAATTTAATTATTAATACTTATTCTATTGAAAATAAATGTGGGAAACGTTTAAGGAGTTGAATATTAACTTCTTTATTGTATGTATCAAAATAAAGTTTTTCAACGGAGGAATTTAGATGAGGAATAATAGAAGTATTACATTCCAAATAAACTTCTTTCAATAGGACATCTTCTAAATTATTAATGCTAATATTGTAACAAGACTTAATGAGTAATTTCTTTAATGTAATTGGTAAAATAAATTTGTTGTCTGAAGTTTCAATCCAAAGTTCATTTAAACTTTCCCATGAATGTAAGTTGATGATAGAACTAATAGTATGTACAGAATACTGAGAAATAAGGATAAGCTTTTTTATTTTGTTTGGTGTTGAAATAAAGTCATTAATTATTAGTGGTGTACAAATTAATTCATTAGCATTTTCAATTATATTTTGCAATTGGTTTCCAACTTTTTGATGAACAGGATAATAATATAATTCATCTAAGTTAATTTCATTTACTATATCTACACATTTTATTCTTTTAATATTTTTAGCTTCAGAAAGAGAGATCATTTTATCACTCATAGTGGAAATACAAAACTGAGTTACTGAAGAAGGAACATCAAGCTGTATTTTTATAACACAACGTGTAAATGATAACCTTTTTAGTTGGTTCATTTTAGGTAATTTATTGGTTATCTTGATTGAATTAAAACAAAGATTGGTTAGATTCGTAAAGTAAGAAATATCTGCATTTGATTTAAATAAGTCTAATTCTTTTAGTTCATTATCTATTGGGATTTTTGGTATGTTAAATAGACATTGATCCATTTTTAATTTTGTACAATGAATTGGTAAGGAAGAAAGAAAAGTACAATTTATTAAAATAAGTTCTTGTAAAGAAGTTAATTGTTCTATATGAAATATGTCACTTTCTTTTAATGTTATATGATGTATTTCTTTTGGGAGGTTTAATGCATCTACTTCACATTTATCAAATGATAAACTTCTTAGAAAATCAAATTTTTTCAAATTTATTTCTTGTAAGTTAATAACATTAATTTTTGGAATATACATCTCCTTTAACAATTCCTCAAATTGAATATTTTTTTGGTACATCCAATTATCATTGACAGTTACAACTTTAGAATTAAGTCCTTCTATCCAAGAACTACAACAAATTTTAATATCTCGAATACATCTAGTACTAATATCAAGTACCTTTCTGATTTGATTTAAATCATTTAAGTCAATGACAAGTGATCGAATATTATATTCGTTTAATGTTTGAATGAATGATTCTTCAAAAAATTTTAACATCTTCAAATGAACTAATTCAAATTTATGGTTTTTGTTGGTAAAGAATTGTTCAAGATAATTAGTAGTTGTTGGTACAGAACAATAAGTCCTTAATGAAATTTTAGTTAACAAAGGGAATTGTTCAAAGTCTATAGGAGAATCATAAGTAAATAATTTTAATTCAACTATTTTTTCTTTTAATGGTAATAAAAAACTCACCTGTTCATCATCAATTTCTTTTTGTAGATAAATTCGTTTAACTGAGGTTGGTATGTAACACAAAATCAATGGAGAGAAAAAAGTTAGTTTTAATGTTTCAAGAAAAGGAAAGAATTGAAGTTCCTTGGTAAATGAATAACCAACTGATGTCATTTCTTCGGGATTGTTAATCATATTTTGAGGTTTTAATCCTGGATTTATTCTTAACATTTTAACTGCATCAAAACATTTAGAATTAATCATTTGAAATTGGTAAAGTGTTTCTAATGTCTCAAGATATAAAATGACATTAGCCAAAAACATCTTTTCTAGTGTTTTTGTCATGAACTTAGTCTTTAATAATTTAGTTTAAAAAGTGATAATTTTTAAAAAGTATAATTATTGAGGGTTTCTTTTATTTACAGATTTATATTAAAAATAAAGATCTTTTCAGATGTTGACTTTTTGGAATAAATAAAAATGGAAAACTTGTAATAAAAATAATCAGATCTGATTTGCGAAAATGACAGAGAGTAAAGAAAAGCCAGAAATCGGACATGTTGATAGCACAATTCATTATAATATAAAAGGGAATGAGTTAATAGATATTATTGAACATAGAAATAATGAAAAATATCAAAGACTTGGTGGTATTCATGGTTTATGTGAATTATTAAATGTAGATGAAAAGAAAGGAATAGCATTAAATTCGATTACAAAAAGGGTTCAACAGTTTGGAAATAATTTATTACCCCCCGCTGAAAGACAAAGTTTCTTTGAAATATGGCAGGACGCACTTGGAGATCAAACGCTGTTAATTCTTATTGCGTCTGCAGTCGTTTCTCTTATATTGGCTTTTATTGTACCACATGCTAAAAAAGAATGTTCAAGTAATATTGATACGGAGCCACCAGATTACTATGAAGGAATTGCAATATTAGTTGCAGTTTTTGCTGTTAGTTTAATTGGTGCATGGAATGATTATTCGAAACAAAGCAAGTTTATTGAAATTGCTTCAAAAGAAACTGATTGTTCTGTTAAAATAATTAGAGATGGTGTTCCAATGGAGTCAACTTCTTCTCAATTAGTTGTTGGAGATATTGTTTATTTATCTGTTGGAGATGTATTACCTGCTGATGGTATTTATTTAAAAGGAAATGGAGTTAGAATTGATGAATCAGAAATGACTGGAGAATCTGCTTCTGTAAAAAAATCAGAAGACAATTTTGTTTGTTTATCAGGATGTACTGTTACTGATGGAAATGGTACAATGGTTGTTGTTGCTGTTGGACAAAATTCACAATGGGGAAAGTTAAAAGGATATGTTAATAAAGACAAACAAAGACCTACTCCATTACAAGAAAGGTTAGATGAATTAGCTGAAAATATTGGTAAAATGGGTATGTTTTGTGCTGCAGTTGTATTTATTGTATTAACATTATGGTGGTTTTATAAAGCAATTACATTTACTGGATATGTTCAACCTGATGACCATTGTAAATTATGCTCTCCAACAGAAACAAACAATTGTGTTGCTGCAAAATTTAACTGGTGGAGAATTACTGATTTAGTTGATTATTTTATTATTGCTGTTACTATTGTTGTTGTTGCAGTACCAGAGGGGCTTCCATTAGCAGTTACTGTGTCTTTAGCTTATTCAATGAAACAAATGATGGCAGACAATAATTTAGTAAGACATTTAAAAGCATGTGAAACAATGTCAAATGCTACTTGTATTTGTTGTGATAAAACAGGAACTTTAACTGAGAACAGAATGAGTGTAACTAATATTTGGATTGGAAATGAAGTTATGGAAGTTGATCAAACCAATAAAATACCAATAACAGGAGAACTTCTTCATCATTTAAGTGTTAACATTGGTATTAATACATCATTATCATCTAACATTACATCATCTAATCAAGCCATTGGAAATGAAACTGATTGTGCTTTGTTGTTATTTTTAAAAAAGATAGCAATGTCACCATCATTAATAAGAAGTACTAATACTATTTCAAGGCAATGGGTATTCAATTCAGAAAATAAAAGAATGGACACAGTTAGTGATAATTGTATTTATTCAAAAGGGGCACCAGAAATCATTATTGGAGAAAGTATGTATTATTTAAATCAAAATGGAGAAGAAGCTGAATTTTATGAAGACCAAAAAGATCAAATTAATCAAATTATTGACCAATGGGAAAATAAAGGAAAACGGGTTATTGCTCTAAGTTATAAAAAGATGGAAGAAAAAGAGTTTCAAGAATGGAACAATACACAA
>NW_001915251.1:4486-11839 GCF_000208925.1 Entamoeba histolytica HM-1:IMSS
CTAACTCCATGTTATCATTTTTTATTTCAGCTGTTTGTTCAAAGCTTACTTTACTTTCGGCTTCTGTTTTTGATGAATCAAGTTTGTTTTCTTCATTCATTCTTTGAGACTCATATACAAATGAATTTACTGACGCATCAATAGGCTTTGAAAATACTTCTTCATTTTTTATAGTTTCAACTGTTTTATATGGTGTAGGTACGCAATCCATTGTTGTGTCAGTTGTAGAGTTGTCAAAATCATTTCCTTTATCTTTAAGTTCATCCATCACACCATTAACACATAACACATCTTGTTTAGACCTAATTGAATTTAATCTTACTTCACGCTCAGTTATTGAAGGAGCTTGAGTTACACTAAACATAACTTTTTTTTCAATTGGAGGTGTAAGTGGAGGTGTTATATTGCTTTTATCTTGTTCAATATCATCATGGTCAATGTCAACATCAATGTCTTCACTTTCATCTGGTTCAATTAAACCTTTTAATGAGTTTTGTGATTTACTAAAACTTTTACGTTCATTTTCTTGATGGATAACAAAACCAGTACTGGCAGTTTCTTTGGCTATATATTAGTTTAGTTGTTGTATGAAAGGAATAAATGAGGAACAAACAAGTGTTTGGTTCCATTGATTGATTGTGATTAGTCTTCAATTTATTTTTTTTATTTCTTTTTTTTTTTTAAAAATATACAATAAAAATAACAATTAATTTATTCAAACATATAACAATATATGTGTTAAATTAATGTTATTGTAAAATAAAAATAACATTTATTTAAAATAGAATGATGTTAAAAATATTAATTGACTTTATTTGTTAATAACGTGTATTAACTATTTAATCTTATTTTGAACTTATAAATATCAAATTAAATTAAAATGGAAGAGTTAATAAACAAGAACAACCAATTAATTAAAGAAGTAGTAGAAACACTTCCAAATATTCAACAATCAATTGATGATACTATTTTGAATTATCAATATTATATAGGAAGTATTAAAAATGAAGTATTTGAAATAAAACCAGATGAAACATATTCAGAAGCAATTAAAAGAGGAGAAGGAATATTTGATAGGATTGATGAAACAGAAAGAAGAAGAAAAATAGTGATAGAGAAAAGTCAAGAAACAATCAACCAAATAGAAATAATGAAGAAACAAATGTCAAGAATCATACAAGAATGTAATAATGATGAAGAAACACTAAGTAAAACACGGAATGATCTCATTGATAAAATCATTTCAATTGAAGAAATGATAATGAAAGACAAAATATTCAAAATACCAAAAGAAACAGATAAAATCACAGCAGAATTTAATAAGAATAAAGAAGAATGGGAAAAGTATTACAGTGATTATTTAGAAAGAAAGACGAGAGAAGAGGAAGAAAAAAAAGAAAGAAAAGAAGAAGAGAGAAGAAAAGAAAAAGAAAAAAAGAAACAAGAAGGAGAAAGATTGAGAATAATGAAAGGAATGAACACAATGGAAGAAATGATACAAATAGAAGAATGGACAAATAGAAGAGTAGAAGATATACTATTTGATTCAGATATTGATAATTGGAATAGAAACACATCAGTATTTAATCAAAGAATAAAGAATAAAGAAGATATAATAATTATTGTTAAAGATGAAGATGGAAATAAATTTGGTGGATATGTTAATTCTAAAATTGATAAAGTTGGTTGGATAAATGATTCACAATCATTTGTATTTTCATTAGAATCAAATGGAAGAATGAAGAAATTTGATATTAAACAACCACAAGACGCATTTTATTTAATAAATCAATCAAATGACTGTTTGTTTGAATTTGGATTAGGTGATATTTGTGTTTATAAAGAAAATAATAAAACAATATCACATTGTAATCAACATTCATTTGAATATAAAGGAATTGAAAATGCACTTTGTGGAAAACAACATTTCACACCAAAACGAATTATAGTAATCGAGATGAAATGATTCAATCTTGAATAATTGAAAATGAAATAAAAAGAATAAAAACAAAACAATGAAGAATATAAACATTTAATATCATCTTCCAATGAATGAAATGGTGAATTACAAATGGATATAATTCAATGTTGATTTATTTTATTTGAAATTTTCACACCCAATGATGGTGTTTTTAATAAATAAGAATGAAATAGAAATAAAATAAAATGAATAAACAATTTATTTGTATCATTTCATTGAATTAATTCATTATGAATCAAATGAATAAGATAATAGAAATAAAAAATGAAGTGAAGACAAAATGAAAAAAAAGAAACAATAGTAAGTATAAACATGAAATTGAAACCATATAATCTATAAAAAATAAAAATTCATCAATATTATTTGAAACAAAAAGAAATAATGAATAAAATAGAAAGTCGAATAATGGATATATTTAATTTGATATGAATATATTGAGAGATGATTAATTCAATTTCTTCATCATGTTTTACTTATATTTTATATCTACTTTATATTAAGAGAGAATTATATGGTTCTTCTTCTGTTATATTATCAGAAGTGTTTGCGTAAAATATTAAATTTTTCATGTTTTTAATGATTATTATTATTATTATTCAATTATTATTGTGAAAGGTTATGTACAATTTTATTATTTTTATTCTTCTAATTATTTATTTTTGTATTAATCCATTTATTGATAATATTACAGGTATTATTTCTACATATATTATTTCTCTATTATGTCTTAATTTCTCTTGTAAATCTTTGTATTTATTTATTTTATGAATATAATTTAATTCTATATTTCTTATCTTGACATACGGCAACATCTATAATATATCCTTTCTTTTCTTTTATATTTTGATAATGTATATCTTATCTTCTAGCATGTAATAAATTATTAATAAATTTTGATGGAACAAAAAAAATATTTTTTTCTTAAAATTAACGAATTAATTAACCTAATAATTAAAGACTTAGAAAATAATGTTTTTAAAAAAGATTTATCTGAATAAAGTAATTTTGTACATTGATGATATATAGACAATGAAGTTTTTTGATAATGTAAGTAAAAGATGTGGATAAATAGTAGTTTAATGAAAAGAAGTCATATGTTTAATACTTCTCATTATGAAGTTTATTTATAAAAAAAAATAATGTAAACATTATATCTTCAGGCAGTTTAATGTTTTGTTCAAAACTGTTTCAAAACGTTGGTTTTAATTGAGAAATTTTCATCGGGTATTGTTACACAGATATTAGAAAAGAAGTTACTAAGGAATAAGAATGAAACAGATATACTTAATAATTAGTTTCTCAGAATTGTTTCATTAAGAGATGTGATAGTTCTTTTCTTTATAAATTTTTCTTATTTGATTTTCATTTAAAAAGTATTGAAGGAAATCTTAGTTTCTTTCAAAGATTTGTTCATTTGTTTCAAGTTCTTAATATTAAAACAAATAAATTTCAATTAGTTATATGCATTCTTCTTGTAAGTTCTAATGTCTTGAAACTGATTACAGAAACACTTCAACCAATATTCAACTTCAAGTCATAATATAATAGTAAAATAATCCTCAAAATAGGAGCGAATCAAAAAAATTCCATTTTGATATTACAGAAGTTACGAATGGTACTTTTAATGGTATAGAAAACATTAAAACACAAGTACAAATTCCATCATAACTCCTATTTTTATCATAACAATTTCAATACAAAGAAAAAAGATAAAAGAATTAATCAAATAATAAATGATTGTGGTATTATAAAATTAAATTGTAATATTATAGAAAAAGAAGAATGAATATGTTGTGTTGTATTTATATTAAAAATTGGATATTACCAAATTGGGTTCAAACAATTGTTTTGCATAATAGAAATGAAGAAACTATTTTTAGTATGGACATTATTCATTGTATTAAATTCACAAATTATGAATAGTCATTCACTCTAATTGGTCTTATTTATAAAAATTGAAATTGAAGAATAGAAAAATATTTCTTTAATTCAATAACATCTGCTGAAGAAACAATTTATTTTTTTGGATGATGTTTCTCAAGAAAAATATACTCTATATGGACCATCTTCTATTGTCAATACATTTTTACCATCATTTACTGATATATTTATTAAATATATATCAGATATTACCATCCCAGAATTTAAATTCTTCAAGAAAATGAAAGTTTG
Source organism: Entamoeba histolytica HM-1:IMSS (assembly GCF_000208925.1). NCBI lineage: Eukaryota > Evosea > Mastigamoebida > Endamoebidae > Entamoeba > Entamoeba histolytica. Next base: position 8,640 of record NW_001915251.1, read on the forward strand.
TAATAATAATCTTTGATCTAATAATTTAAATTCATTAGAAACATTAAAAAGTTATTCAACATAATGCCTGTACGTTCAACTAACTAGAAAACAAATTCAAAAAAGTAATTGTCACAATGAGTCTATATTTTTGATATGATCTTTTAATAGCATCATCAACAATTCTTTCCATTGACTATTGTGAAAAGATTGTTTTTCAGTGAATCAAAAAGAAGAAAATAAAAGTAATTGTTAATGTATAACAATTTTTAATACAAATTCACAATATAAAAGCATAGAAATAAATGGTCAATCGTTTGTAATTTTTCAAAATACGAAAACTTATGTTGATAAATTTATTGTTAATAATTCTTCTATAAAGTCTAAAAGAGTTGAATTACAATATTTTAATACAAAGAAACAAAAAATAATTCTTAATAACTGTAAGAAAAGTAACAATGATATATTTTACAGAAGCAATAAATATTTTACAAGAGAAAATTGGAAGTATTGAAGGTGAAGAAGATCAATTCTTTAAAAAAAAATGAATGGAAAATACAAAGATATATCAATTCATAATAAAAAGATGTAAATAATGAATTAGATTTTATAAAAAGAGTGTAGAATATTATATTTGTTTTAATTAATTTAAAAGGATTAATGTCACAGTTATAGCTCCTATTAAAGCAAAGAAATAAACAGCAAAACAAAGGACTGATATAGTTGCTAACAATTTAATTCCTTTACTTTCAGATTTTTTACCAATAATATATGCTATTAAAAATGGAATAAATAAAATAAATCCTAAAAAGAAACAAATGATAACGTTCATCCCATTATTGGAATAATGCTTTTTTTGTGTATAACCTTTTGGTTGACTTGATACTGAAGTCGAATTTGTTTCTTCACGAAAAACTGGTTGAACTCCATATTCATTCTGTTCACATCCAGGAGTGTTTGAAGAATATACAGGTTGTTGATAATTGTATTGGTATATATTTAAATTTTGAGTATCATTAAGTTGATTAGGAGTAGTTTGCATTAATTGAAACTAAAAAAAAACAAGTTTCTCATTCTTTATTCAAATTTTTCTTTTTTTTTTAGGATATGGTAGAATAAAAATAAAAGAAAAGGGAAGGAAATTTCAAGCAATATATTGAAGAATTAGTTCTTCTTTTTTTTCTAATGAGAAATGATAATTACATTAATTAAATTTTTTCTTTTATACTCTAAAAAATTAATCTCAAAACTTTTTCAATTCTTCTTAAGTTCAATATTCTTTGTAAGTTTCAAATAAAAACATCATCATATAAATTCTGAACTATCAAATCAGAAAATAAAGTAGTTTATTCTAATATGTTAATTTTTAAATAACCACTAAAATTCCTCAATAATAAACTTTTACCTTAATAATTCAGTAGTGTTTATTACTCAAAAAACAGCTACTGTATAATAGTACTTCATCAACTTCTTAAAATGTTTAATTTTATATATTACAGATAAAATTCATTCATAAAATAAACTCTTCTCTATTTTATTTTTAATTTCTTATAACTACGATATTTTTAATTTCTTATAACTACGATATTTTTATTTTTACTACTTATGAATAATACATTTTTTATTCATTATTTGTTTTAAGCTTTTTTTTTTTCTTTATTCAATAAGTTAAATCTCCAATAATTTAAATTGTTTAATAAATTTGTTTATCACAAAATAAATAACTCTGAAAAATATACTTTTTTATACCTTTTATAAATATGATAAAATTTAACACAAAGACATTGACATTACTAAACACCCTGTATTATTAATAATTACTGTTTCTAAGTATTTTTCTATTAAAATAATTAAATCAAAAAGAAAATAATTTTAATATTAATGATATTTCATTTTTACTTCTTTTCATAAAACTTCTAAATTTCAAAAAAAAGTTTTATAATATGTCAATCAACAAAATCAGTTGTTGTTTTGAGAAACAACAACAATGAGAGTGGATTGAATTTATTTTTGGTTTTTTTATTATTTTCAGTTGAATAATAAAGAATTTCATTATAAATGAAGTATAACTAATTGTAGATTTTGAATTTAATGAAAAATATGAAAGTTCAAATGAATAAAATTGGATTATTGAGAAATTTTACGTTAAATTACAGAAATACATTAATCGGTTATTTTTTTAAACAAATCACCAACAATAGGATTATAATATTCAAACTGATTTTTCTATTATTAAAAAGAATGAAAAAGTATTAGATAAAAGATATTATTCAATTTTATGTTTGGAACTTTTAATATTTTTTAGATAATTCAAGGATTCTAAGAATAAATAAGAGAAGAATCTAGAGTTTAAAAAATTGAAGAAGAGATTAATTTAGATTGAAAGTTTGAAGAGGAAGAACGAAAAGAAGATTCTTGGTATTTCTTTTTGAATGAAAGAAATTCTAGTAAATTCTAATAAAAAAATAGTAAAAAAAATTTCCAATAAAAATAGTAAGTTATTCCATGCAGAAAACCTATTCATATAATATAGTAAAATCTAATAAAAAGAGCTATTAGAATAGAATATTAATGTTCTTCAAGACATAAATCGAACACAAAGGAACGTTCGTTAGAATAAAGTAGATTTTATAACTAAGAAATCTCAATTTGCAAAAAGTATGGCATCACTCTTAGCTAAAGCCATTGTTATTGCAGGTATGCTCCTTTTTGGGACATGCACTGTTGTATTCCAAAAAATGATTTTCTCAATTGAAGGAGAAGGACTTAATGGAGATGTTCATTCATTTGAAAAACCATGGTTCCAAACTGAAATGATGTTCATAGGTATGTTTGGATGTTTATTTGTATTTGAAGGAAAACATTTAATCCAAAAATTCTTTGGAAAGAAAGCTGAAGAAGGACATGAAACAAAACCAGGACAATCTCATTTCAAAACTTATTTAATTGTTGCTATTCCAGCTTGTTGTGATCTTTGTGCTACTGCTTTATCTAATGTTGGTTTATTATGGATTCCAGCATCTATTTGGCAAATGTTAAGAGGATCAATGACTATTTTCTCTGCTATTTTCACTAAAGTCTTCTTAAAGAGAAAAGTATATGCTTATCAATGGGTTGGTGTTGCATTTGTAGCATTTGCACTTGTTGTTGTTGCATTCTCATGTCTTATGGCACCAACAAAAGATCCAATTATTGTAGAAGATGTTTATGGTGATTATAGT
>NW_001915250.1:0-4279 GCF_000208925.1 Entamoeba histolytica HM-1:IMSS
ATATATAATATAAATTATTATCAAATATAATAATAATATCAAATGATGATTTATTTTTATTTCAAAATATTTTGCATCAATAAAATATGTTGCTAAATATTTTGCATCATTAAATTTTGCGCTTTTTTATTTGTTTCAATAAAATTTGTATCCTTTATTTTTTTTTCTTTCTTTTCTTCTTTTATCATCTCTTATGTTTTATTACACTTTATCTTCTTTATTTTTATCTTCTCTCCTTTCTACTTTTATTCTTTCTTCATCATATCAAACTTTTTACTTTCTTTTTATTCTTTTATATCATTCATTCTCTTCTTTTTCAATTATTTGCTTTTTTTCGTTGCCAATGAAGAATATTTAGAAATAATTTTTAATAAACTTAATGTTATTATTTTTCCTCAATGTATTATCAAAATGATTGAAGTAATATCAACCGTACTTGATTCAATTACTCAAAAAGAAGTTAATTCTGTTTATGAAAAATTTAAATTAACTAAACATTCTTCAATTATTAATACTACACCAATGATTATACCAAATGAAGCACAAACAAAAACTGAAGTTGAGGTTCATATAACATAAATAATATCAGTTGTACTTAAAAATGATATTAATTTATTTCAATCATTAACAAAAGACTTAAAAAATAAAACAAATATGTCACCCATTAATTATACTATTAAAAATATTCAACAAGGAGTAATAATTGAATCAAATGAAATACCAAGCTCAATAATTCTAAATAACTTATATAATTATTGGAAATTTAATAAAACTCAATGCATCTTTATTATTGATTATCTAATGAAAGAAAGAATACTTTCTTGTTTTAATTATATTTTTAATGATTCTAAAAGTTATTCTTTTCATTACATTGATATTAGAGACTCTCTAAAAACAATAAATATACCTCTATTTTCAGAACCTCTTCAACAAAAGTTTTGTATACTTCCCATGTTAATACAAATTCATATTACTCTTACTATTATTAATAATCAAACAGAATCAATATCATTTATTAGTTTTGATTCATCAATAAATTGTATTATTTCTTCAAATTTAATTTGTAATGTGCCACTTATTTTATATTCAGGAGAAACACATAATTATTCATTTAATAGATTACAATCATTTACTATTGCAAATAATTGGTTATTCTCTTGTAACTCAAATTCACTTGTTAATGGTAAAATTATTGCTCAATTTGGTACAATTAGTTTGTCTTTAGAAGATATTCAATTTCTAGAACGTATCACAAAACAATTAATTCAAATTAAAGAATTAATAAGCATAGAATTAAAACAACCCGAAAGAGAAGTATACCTTGTTGATCTTTCAATTTCAATTCCAACATCTAAGCTATTCATTTTACATCAATCCCAATGTCTTCATTTTATTAAATTAACATTTACCAATGAAAGTATTATTTGAGGAACAACAAAAATATCTTATTTGATACTTTACTATCAACAAAAATTGGATTATTCAATTCGGAATGGAATTTATATTGAACATATTCTTGAAAGAGCTAATATTATTAACAATACATTTATATCAAAACAAATAGCACTTTCAATGTGGATTCTTGACAATGTACTTGGAATTGTTATTAAGAAAGATTTATTAGAAAAATGCTTCTTATTTGTTCAATATATTAACCAAGAAATTGATATGAACAAAGATACAATATTTGATTTAAGAAACACAACGACATATTTAGTTGATGCATTTTTTCATTTAAATTGTATTCTATTCTTCTATATCAAAATCAAATTATTGTACTACCAAAAGAAAAAAAATATATGAGATATCTTAATTCTTTTGAAATTACAGTAAATGGAAAACGTTCTTTCATTCAATTAAATAAAAGAATTCCTCATTGTCTTGGTAATAATATTTTTGCTATAAGTTACTGTAATTCAAAGCCATCAAAAATAATTACTATTACAACATCAAATATTATTTATAATGACTCTTTATTTACTATTAAAATGAATTTCTTATCTATTGAACTAAAAACGTATAGTTCTATTATTTCAAATAATTTTATTACTCCATTTGATACTTTTAGTCTTTCAACATTACGCTGTTGTTATTCTTATTTTGTTACAGAACAATTATCTAAATGTCCAGTAATATATAAATTATTATCCATTCTTATTATAAATAATTTACCAATAGATATTATTATCTCTTTTTCAAATTATCATATAACAATACCACCTTCTCAACAAAAATCAATTCCATTTAATGACTTAAATATGACTTTATTTAAAACAATTCTTTCTGATGAAGTAACTGTTAAAATTAAAGCAGAAAATGAAGAAATTATTAGAATTAGATCAAAAAAAAACTCATGTATTCCAATTCATATTCAATAAGAATCAAATAAAATTGTATTTTCATTGTTTTTATGTTATTCATAAATTACCTTTTTCTTTATATTATTCAATTGATAAAAAGAAGAAATTGATTATTAAAGGAAGTGAAAATGAAGCCTCAAAAGATCAAAAAATAATTATTTCAGGAAAGTGTTATGTTTCAACAAAAAATTCTTTAACTTCATCATTATTATCTTCTTACATGTGTATAGAATTTAATGACTCTTATATTCCATTAACAATGATTAAATATGATGATAATTTAGTTATTGATTATTATCTAACTATCACTAATTTATTAAAGAATGATATTTATATTAAACGCTCTGAAGAAACAATGACTATTAAAACTAATACCTCTCAATATTTACAACTCAAAACGTATCTTCAACTACAACCAACTTTATTGTTTAGTTTAAATCAAAAATCTTGGTTTATTAAAATAAATACTTCATGCTCAATTCAAATACCAAAGAATGAAGATTATCTTAATTCAATAATAGTTCAATTTAAATGGAACAAAAATAATTTGTTATAAAAGAAAATGAAATAGGAGATTATTTCATAACTAATTTAACTCATAAGTAATGTAGTTGGTTCTGGGAATATCAAGGAAAGTTTATTCCTATTACTATTCTTCAAAGTTGTTCATATGCCATTCATCAACATTTAAGCCAAACACTAGATTATATTAAAATATTTTCTCCTCTCCTCAGTGACCAACCTATAGATATTTCATTTAAAAAATATTATCAAACAACAAATAGGAAAATGTTGTATAATTATAAAACACTCTCCTCATCATTAACTTATTATTAGTGAAAAACAAAATAAAACTAATCCTATTATCAATATAGATATTCCTAAAATTTATATTGACTTATTTAATAAATATACTCCTTTAACTCAAGTTATCATCGAAAATATTCAAATCAAATATACAAAAATTATTCTATTAAAATCATCTCTCATTCAAATAAAATCATATCCTCCTTCCTCAGTACTGTACTTTGTAAAATTCCTAATTTTCTTACTTCATTATCAAGAAATGATATTTCATTACCATTAGATGACATTCTAATTCAATTAGACTCATTATTTCTAAAGAAATGTATTGAATTTATTCCAACCTTATCTCATTCAAAAATATCTTCATTACCTTTGTTTTATCTTTCTATTACTCAAACTCATATTGACTTTTCTTTTACACTGTTACCAAATGTCTCTCTTCCAATATCATATATCTCTTCTTTATAATCTACTCTTTCATCATTTTTAATTAACTTTAAACACACTACATTTACCCTTCCTCCATTCATTGGATTTTCTTCAGAGGTTTTATCTTATTACACAACTCCTATTTTAAAACAATTACCAAAAGTTCTTGTTTCTTATACTTTAATTGGAAATCCTTATTTTCTCTCATCTTCTTTATCTTCTGCTTTGAAATCACATTTGTTTACTGATGCTATGAACAAAACATCTGCTGGAACACTTGGAGTGATATCATCAATTACTGTTACAATAGGAACAATTTCTCAAGCATTTGGTGATGATATTACTACTCATGGTCATCGACCAGAGTCTTTTATTGAAGGAATCAAACAAGGAGCAAGGGGGTATCAAATTGTTAATAAACAGAGTGACAATAATTTTGAAGGAACAATGAAAAAGATGATATTACCATTTTCATCAGTTGCTCAAATAGTTAAATTAGGAATTACTGGTGCAGTTGCTGAGTTTGATGAGAAAAGTGCAAAAAGAATTGGTCAATTGAGAATAATTGAAGAGAATGGTTCAATTAGAAAGGATCAAAGTATAGATAAATTTGATGTTTGGAAACAAAAAGAGACATACATTTGTCATGTTAACGGAATAAATGATACTTGGATAATGATGGA
>NW_001915250.1:4379-11868 GCF_000208925.1 Entamoeba histolytica HM-1:IMSS
ATACTGTCTGTTGTATAATAAATATAAAACATAGAACTGAACAGATTAATAATTCAATGCAAAGTAATGATATTCAATCTACAGTTAATAGCATCTTTACTTCATGTTTTCAAGAAATTAAACATGGAAATTTAATATGTCCACATCCTGGTTGTGGTAAATCATTTAATACAAAAAAATGTCTTAGTGTTCATATGCAAACTCATTCTGGAAAAAAACCATTTTCATGTAATATTTGTGGTATGAAATTCTTAAGAAAACATGATTGTAATGTTCATATGAGAGTTCATACTGGTGAAAAACCTTATGAATGTCTTATTTGTCATAAACATTTTGCTCGTCATTCTGATCTAAAAGTTCATGAAAAAGTTCATTCAGATGAAAAACCATTTCAATGTCCTTTTGTTGGTTGTTGCAAAGCTTTTAAAAGAAAACATGACCTTAAAAAACATATTACTTTTCATGTAAAACATTCTGTAAAAGAATATAGTGAAGTAATTGAAAAATCTGAAGAATTGTATCATCAACAACTCCCAAGTGCTTTTACTCCTGTTACTGACTTTTCTTTATATTCTGTTTATTAACATTCAACATTTCTTCTTTGTATTTTAATTTAACATTGTTATTTTTTCCTTTTTTATTTTCTTTATTTTTTTTGTTATTCTAAAAATAGAATAGGGTTTTTTTGATATTCAAAAAAATGAAAAGAAGATTTAATTTCTTCAATGTCAAGAGAACAACAAGGACGAAGAGTTGCTAAGAAAGAAATTAAAAATCGATTAATTACTAATATACAAGAAGCTGCTCAAAAATATAGTACTGTCTTTATCTTTTATACACCAGTTCTTAGATCAAAATTTATGAATATTATTCGAAAAGATTGGAGAGATTCTATATTTTTCTTTGGTAGTAATAAAGTTATGCAAGTTGCATTAGGTAGAACTGAACAAGATGAAATTAAACCAGGATATCATTTTATTGCAGAAAGATTAAAAGGTACTTGTGGATTGTGTTTTACTAATAAAAAGAAAGAAGAGATTTTGGCTTATTTTAAAACTCAAATTCATGATGATTTTGCACGTTCAGGAAGTGTTGCTACAATGGATTTTGTTGTTCCTGAAGGACCATTACCATTTGAAGGTTCACTTGAACTTCATTTAAGAAAGAATCTTTTACCTGTTGAATTAAAAGATGGAATATTATCATGTAAAGAAGAATATGTTGTTTGCAAAAAAGGACAAAAACTTACACCACAAGCTGCTAGATTATTAGAATATTTTGATATTAAAATGGCTGTATTTGAAATACGAGTGTTAAGTATTGTTCAAGATGGTAAATTTGAAGAATTAGAAAGTATTGGTGAAGATGAAACTATGCAAATGGAAGAAGAACCAATTAATTAACACATAAAATATTTTTGATTGATTTTTTTTATATTAATGTTATTGTTTCTTTCAAATAGTGTATTTAGTCAATTAATTATACGTTGTTTAATATGAGTTTTTGTTTCTTTATTTAATTTATTTAATAAGTCTTCAACTTCATCTTAATTAATTTCTAATTCATTTTTTGTTTTATTGAAATTGTTGATTATTTTTTAATTCTCTTTAATATAACTTTGGTTGTTAATTTCTTGATATTTCTCATTAATGCTTATGATTTTGTCTTCAATGTCTTTATTACTTTTAGCCTTTTTCATCTCTTTTATTACCTTATCAATTTCTTTAATTTTTCTCTCATATGAATTAATATTTCGACGTGTAGAAATAATGTTTTGTGCAACTTCTTTGGATGGTAATAATCCTTGTGCTTCATCTCTCTTCTCTTTTTCTATTGTTTTTTTTTTTTTGATTTGTTTCATTTTTTGTTTCTTATTTTAATTTTCTTGTTAGAATCAAATATGAGTTTATTTGTATTGATTCTGACTATTTCATTTTTATTAAATTTAATTCTTTGATCATTGTCATCATATATTTTATGTATTTTATTCTTTCTAGTGCTTTGACTTTTATTCATTCTTCATCATGTTCATTTAATTTCATGTTGCACTTGATTCTGTACCATTTCCTTGACCAAATCTTCTAGTCTATTGATTTTATTTAGGATTTCTTTTATTTCATCAAATTTATCTCTTATTATTTTATTTTGGAGATAGAGGTGCATAATCATTGAAATATTCATATCATCTTGCAGATCCTGCATTCTGCTTCCTGACCATATCCATCTATTATTAATTTCCATTATTAATCGGTCAGCTTCTTTTCTTTTCCAGTAGTAATTAATGTTAGTACATTTTTCTACTTTCATTTCTTTCATTTTATTGATGAGAGTGTTAAGGTATTCTTCATCAATTTCTGTAGAGTTATTCTTTAATATGATGTTTTTTATTATTGAATCACACTCTACTCTTCCTTCTATTATATCATTTACTTTCAATTTAATGTACTGTTTAGTGGTTTCTTTTATTTTATGTGATATTTTAATATATTTAATATATTTTTTTTTCATTATTTACATTGATGTTTATTACTTTTATTATGCTTTCTATTTGTTCCCATCTTAATTTCTTATATAATTTCTTATTTAACCAATTAATTGCAAAACAATACAACACTTCAATTAAAATTTGATTTCTTTGTTTTGTTGTATTTCTTGTCTGATTATCATCTCTTGTTTTTTGACAATCAGTGCTTTGCTTTCTTCTTCGATTTCCACTACTGCCTTTTTCATAGGAGTAGTTTCTTTCATCTCCATCGTTCCTGATGATGTTTTCCTCAGTACTGGTTGTGTATTTATCACAAGTGTCATCGTTTTCTTCTTCTCTAATTCCTTCTGTGAGATAAAATTTACAATATCATCTTGTTGTTTTGATATTATTTGTTTTTGTGTTTCATTTTCTTTTTGTGTGTTGTCTAATTCTTCTCTTGTTATTTCTGCAATTTCTTGGTTTTTAATTGCAATTTCTTGATATTCAGAGATTTGTTTTTCTTTATCTCTTAACTTACTCTTCAGCTTCTCAACTTTCTTCTCTAGTACTTCCGCTTTTTTCTCTAACATACTATTCTTCTTCTCCAGTAATTCTCCTTTTTTCTTCAGCTCTTCTGTTTTCTCCTTTTGTTCATCATTTTCCTTCTGTAACTTCCCTTTAATGGTTTTCAGACTTCGAATGGTTTCTTCTTTGTTATTCATTTCCATGATTTTCCTTCTATCTTATTTATTTTTCCTTGTAATTTTAAATTTTTTTCTTCTAATTTTTCATTTTCTTTCTTCATTTCTTCATAATTCGTTTGCACTTTCTTAATTTCTCTTTTCATATTTTCTATCTCTTTCTCAAATTCTTTTCTGACTATTTCTTTTGCTTTTTCTATCATTTCATCTGAGATGGTTTGTTCTTCTTCCATTCTTTTTGCTTGATATTCTTTAATTTCTTCTTCTAATTTTTTAATCTGGTTTTGTAGTACTTTAATTTCTTCTTTTTCTTTATAATTTTCCTCTTCATTCTTTGTTTCTTCTTTGTTTTCTTATTATGTTTTTCTTTCTTTTTCTGTTTCATTTATTATTTTAGCCATTTTACATCTTTCTTGTAACTCTTTGATTGGATTTCTACTTTTAATTTCTGTTTCAATTGCTTGGATATCTTCTTTCCATCCTTTTGTTCTTTCTTTAAATTCTTCTTTAATTTTTCAATTCTCTTTTTCTTTCTAATTGAATATACTTCTTGGAGGATATCATACCATCTTTTCCTTTTACCTTCATATTTTTGAGTATTTCTGAATATTCTCCTTTTTCCCATTTACTTGTTATTCCTTTTATTCTTTCATGTATCTCATTTATTGTTAACCATCTATGTCTATTGTTTGTATATTCATTATTATTATTGTATTTATCATGTTTCTTATTTATTGTTCTTTGTCTTTGTTGTTTTTTAAACCCTTTTCTCTTGGTATTTCTTTTATTATAATTGTAATATCTTTTATTGTTGTTATTGACATTAAACATTGTATTTCTATGTCTTGTTTGCTTTTCTTTACAAGACGACAAGGCATTACTCCATAACAATGGCAATAAAATTTGTTGTATATCCTGCATTGGAAAAGGATCTGAATTAAAAAGAATAAAATAAATAAGAAAGAATGAATCATTGTTGTATTTTCAAATTAATTAATAATAAATATTACTAAAGTAATGAAATGAATAATAATGAGAATAATGTAATTTAAATAAAATGTAATAAAAAGAATGATAAATAATCAATATTTCAATAAATAAAATATTATTTAACATTCTTATTTCTTACATTAATTAATTATTTCATTGATTATTCATTTTATTTAAATTGTGATTGTTTATTTAAAACATAAATAATCATATTTTATATTAACTTATTGAAAATAAATTCAAATAAAAATTCATTTAATTTATTTAATGTTTTTAAATTACTTCATTAAATTGTATTGTATAAATATAACCTTATTGTCTTTTTGACGATGTTTTATCATTATACATACTTATTATCTTTTCAATTATTTATTCTTTATGATGAATAGTTCTGATAAATTATTTTCTAGTTCTTCTTAGTCAATAAATTCAATATCTTCTTTTACCAATACAAACAACTTGGTAGTTTTGTGTTCTATTTCTTTCACTTCTTTTCTTGTTCTTGTTATTTTTTATAAAGAATAATTTATTTAGTCTCAATTCTTTCAATTTCTCAATCATTATAACTGATTTATTCTTTGTATTTCATTCTTTTATTTTCTTTTCATTATTTTTCATTTGTTTGATTATTCTTTTATTATTTAATGGTTCTATCTTTTTTTCTTCAGTAATACTATGATAATCAATATCTCTTTGTCATTTTTCTACATTAATTGGTATTAAAGACATTGCAAATATCAGCATCCTTATAATTGTATTTTATCTTTATATATTATCAGAACAAGATGAAATTTTTGATTCATTAAATTACATTGAAAATTTATTATTTTCCAGTTATTCCAGTAAAAAATTCAACAACTTTTTGTGTTATTTATCTACTTTTATTTTATTCTTTTCTTCATGAACTTCTTCATGAATACAACATTAGTATTCAATCAACACAATACAAATATGTCTCAAAATGTCTGATATTGTAAAAACATTCCATATTATTTTATTCATTCTTTTATTATTTTGTTTAAATTTTAGTTGAAATTCAAAACAATATTAATTATTTGTATTTCTTTTTGTTCTTTTTTAATATATTCAACTATTTGTTCATACATTTTCCATTCTTTCTATGTCTTGGAATACAGACATATTAATAATAAATACATCTCATTTATCACCTTCTCCATATAACCATTTTATTTCTTTAGTTTCTAATTTTGTGTCATTATTTTCTTTCAAAACATTCTTCTTCATTTTGAATTTACAAAATGTATTTCACATCAATTGTAGTTCAAAGTATAAGTAATTTAATTTGTTTAATATTCATTAATCATTGTTAGTTGATAATCGTTTTAAAGGTAATTAAACATGATAATTATTTATTTATCAATTTGAAGAATGTTATTTATTTATTATTAAAAAATATTTCATTTTCATTTTCATTTGAAATAAATAATTAAAATTTTACATTTTTTTTAAATATTCTTCACATTATATTTTTATTTAAATGAAAAACAACAAAATATTTTAAAAATAAAATATTTTATCGAATGTTACATAACCATTATTTTAATTATTTTATTATTACATAATTTCTATTATTATTGTTTTTATTTAATTTTACATAAAAAAATGTATTTTTGAAATAAAAGGAAATAAAAAATATTTAAAAATAAATAAATTTGTCGATAATTTAACATGACAGTTTGTTTTTTATTATTGGTTTGAAATACAAACATCATTAAAAATAAAATTGTAATGTTATGATTGAATAAAAAAAATGCATAAATAATTTTACATAATTTTTGAAATATATTTATTATTATAATTTTTAATTTCCATTAAACAATTAATTATTTTTTATTTAGTCACAACGATTATATTTTCATCAATAAATTATCCATTAGAATGAATAATGATAATGTTATTAAATAATCAAAATAAAAGAATGAAATATGATTAAATTATGTAGTTATTTTATCTTCAATAAACAAAAATAAAAATTAATAATATTGATTATTTCTTCTATGTTGTTATTTAATGTAATTTTATTTGATTTATTTTTTATTACATTAATTTCTTTTATTCATTGTGTATTTATAATAATTATTTCATTTCTTTTCTCTTTTATTTCTTATTCTTATTTTTATTATCTTATTTTTATTTATCATTTATTATCTTTATTAATTTATTTGATTGAATTAATGTTGATAAAACATGAAAATTCAAATCACAAAAAATGAAATAATAAAAATAAAACAAAATTGAATTTTCTTCTCTTCAATTTTTTTGTTATTTAAAAAAAATAAAAAAATACTAAAAATAAAATAAACTAATTATAGAAAATAACAATATTATAATAATAATATTATTATATTATTAATATTATTATATATTTATTGTTATTGTAAAAATGATAAAAATAGTGTTTGTAAAAATAGAATAATGCTAAAAATAATGATTGATTTGATGTGTTAATAACGTGGATTAACTATTTAAACATTCATATTTTGAACTTATAAATATCAAATTAAATTAAAATGGATGCAGTGGTTACTAAGCAAATAGAAGAATGGACAGAAAGAAGAATAAACAATATACTATTTGATTCAGATAAAGATGATTGGAAAGTTGATACATCAGTATTTGGAGAAAGAATAATGAATAAAGAACATATAATAATTATTATTGAAGATGAAGAAGAAAATAAATTTGGAGGATATGTTAATTCTAAAATTGATAAAGGTGATGATTATATAAATGATTCACAATCATTTGTATTTTCATTAGAATCAAATGGAAGAATTGAAGGAATGATGAAATTTGATATTAAAGAACCAGAATATGCATTTTATTTACATAATCAATCAGATGATCTTTTGTTTGCATTTGGATTTGGTGATGGATATGAAGATATTCTTGTTTTTAAAGAAAATGATAAAACACAATCATTTTGTAATCAATATTCATTTGAATATAATGAAATTGAAGACGCACTTTGTGGAAATGAAAACTTCACACCAAAACGAATCCTAGTAATTGAAATGAAATGATTCAATCTGGATTAATTGAAAATGAACTAAAAAAGAATAAAAACAAATCAATGAAGAATATGAACAGCCATTTCATTCATCTACCAATGAATGAAATGGTGAAATAAAAATAGACATAATTCAATGTTGATTTATTTTATTTCATTTAATGAAATTTTCACACCCAATGAGGGTGTTTTTAATAAATAAGAAAAGAAATAAGAATAAATAAGATAAAATAAAAAAATAAACAATTTATTTGTATTATTTCATTGAATTAATTCATTATGAATAAAATGAATAAGATA
>NW_001915249.1:0-11956 GCF_000208925.1 Entamoeba histolytica HM-1:IMSS
ATCCTAATTCTCCAAGTATATCTTCTAAAAGATGAATTGAATAAATAATTCTATTTCGTTTTAATCTTTCACTTGCTGTTGTTTCTTTAATATCATTCTTTCTATCTTCATTATACATACTTTTAATCATATTTTCAATGACTTCCCAAAATAATATTGTATCTGTTTCTTCAAATTCAATAAATTCAATACAAAGAAATGGCTTTGTCACTGTTGCTTTAACTGTTCTTCTTTTGAGTATAATTTTAGCATATCTATTAATTAATCCAATGAATATTGATTGAAGAGATACTTGATAATCAATTTTATCTTTGTAGTTCTTGAAATATGCTTTTTCTTTATGTTGGCTCATTCCTTTCTCAAAAAATTATTCTACTTCTTTTGAAAATTACTTTTTTATTCCTTTCTATTTTCAAAATTTTCAACCAAAAAACTTAACTTCTCTTTTATTTTCTCTTTTATTCTTTTCTTCTCTTTAACGGTAGAACATATTCATATGCTTCTTCATTTCTTCAAAATATTTCTCATATCGTTTTAATTCCATTTCTACTCTCATCTCCCCTATTATTTCTACTTTCCCATCTTGATATATTTCAATGTTTACTATTCCATTTCTATTAACCTGACATTTAACTGTCATTTCAATTTTTGAATTATTTTCTGGTATTCCTTTAATAGTTACATGATCAACAACCTTAAAAACCATAGTAATGTATAGTCAAATATGCTCTTTTTATTATAAATTTTTTGTCTTAAATATTATAAGAAACTCATGTTGTTATGAATTTGACTGTTTTTTGTTTTGTGAGTCTTTTATCATGACATTAGGTTCAGCTCTATTGAAAGGATAAAAATCAATATTACATAATCATATAAAATCTCCAAAAATAAAACGGATATTTTTATAATAATTTTAGGCTGGTTAAAACATAAAATTTATTGTTTGTGAATATATTTCCAATGGATAGTTATAGAGTCATGAAAGAAGAAGTATTGTGAAGTATTTTTTGTTCTATTAACTTAAAAATATATCTAATTATCTTACATTGAAGAATATATAATAATTGTTTATGAATGAAATAAATATAGCTATTATAATGGTTTTAAATATAACCAATAACGTTTAAAGTATAATTAATTGGATTGTTTATGTGATGAAACAATTTTTTATTATTTTTAGAATTATTTTATTGTAAAAAAACTAAAGCAGAATATTTGATATTCTTCTTTCATTAGAATCATGAAAATTATAGAAATTAACTTTAAGTTTTTACTTCTTATTTATATCTAACTTTTTCAAAAGAATGAAATAATATTAAAAATAAATATAGATATAGACGTGTTAAATTTTTAAAGGATTTTTATTCCATCACAGTTAGTTTGTAAGAATTCCATGACATGAGTTATAACAATGAAAAATAACTAATTATTGTTATGGTTATAAAAATAAAACGAGTTAAAAATATTCAATCCTATTTTTATAGAACAAATTAATTTATCAGATTAACAAAGTTAATGACTTATTTTATAAAGCTTTACACTTAAAAATATTAACATTGTTAAATACTCATAATAAACAAAGTCTAGGATTTAAAACTAAATAAAACATATTTTATTGTCAATTTTATCAACCAAAATCGTTTTATCATACAATTGATGTAAGGTGTAATAGGATATGACTTTATTTCCTTAAGACACTGTGTATTTGTTTATTTATAACACAAATATTTATTCATTTAAAGATTTTCACTTCATTTTCAAAGGAAAAAATTTAGTGATGAATGATGGGATGTTTATTATTAGCTCAAACAAGAGAGTATAATACATTCAAAAAAAAAACAAATAAAAAAACAAAGAAAAATAATCTTTAAGAAAATAATTTATAATATTTTAATAATTATGATTGACTCTTGTATTAACAAAATACTAAAAACAATACAAACTCAAAAAATAAAGTAGGATATTAGTTAAAAAATAAAACAAAGGAATAAAATCCAAACTAATAATATAAAAATAAATAACACAAAACAATAAAAACTATTTCATTGAAACTTACAATTGATTGGATTTTGATGTTTTTTACTTGTCTTTTGAGTTTTACAATCAAGAGATTTCATCACCGCAATATCACGAGGTAATATTTGTTGAACGAAACTCAAATCTACATTCTTTTCAAAGTGTTTACAATGTGAGGCAATAATTGAATCCATAGTTCTTGGACTCATAAAGACATTTAACCAATAGAAGCCTATATGATAATGTTCATTTGGGGTAAATACTTTTGCCATCTCTAAAAAATAATTTTCTTTTTTATCTTCACCACAATTTATTCTAACGAGGAATGAACGATAATGGAAAGGAGAAGGAGTTGCTTGTACTTGTCTTTCAACAACATCAGCAGGATTAGTTCTCTGTAAAGGAAGAGTAGTATAAATAACTTGTTGAGAATCAACAAAAGAATTTTGACCTTCTGGACCTATAATTAGTTGACGTTTAAGTAAAGCATTTAAAATTATTTTAGCATGCATCCTATTAACTACATTTGTTTTATTGCACATCCAAGTAGCAAGAGTTGTACCACTAACTTTTCCATGAATATCTTTAATCATTGTTTGAAGTACTTTGTCGATATTAAAATAATCAATTTCATTTCTTTTAACATCAATTTTATTAAATATAATTGGAAACCATTCAACCATATTATCACTTTGAGAAATGATAAATTCATAATATTTAAAAAATGCAAATAATTGTTCTTCTTCACTTTCTTTTGAAGAGACATGAAATATTTGAGAATGAAATTTATCAAGACTAACATCATCAACAGTAAAACTATCAAAATTGTCATATACTTTCCAATTCATTCCTCTTAATGGTTGTAAATTAATAGTTCTAGTTGTTTTATTATATTTTGTAATATCAAATTCAGGAGATATTGGTGGTGTAGTAATTGCAATAAAAGAATAATGATAAGGAAGTAATGAAATTGATGAATATACTTTTTGTTGAATTTTAACTTCAACACCATTTTCTTTTAACTGAAGTAAATGAATAGCATCTGGAGAATAAAGTGTAACACTATTTTCTGAAGTAGTATTAGGATTAAATTGAAATCCTAATGAAACTCTATTTCCAATCATAATATTAAATAATTGTTTAGGAATAACATTATTTGATGGTACAACAACGTAATTTATTTCTTCTATTTTTTTAAATAACTTTGTTGGAGTTTCAGAAATATACTTTGAAGGGAATTGCAGTTTAATAAGATTATCCCATGGGTCATTTCGAGGACAATTTAATGATTCTGAGATACAATAAGCTAAACTATGTTCTTTTGGAGTGATATTAATGTGTAAAGGAGAAACTCCATTTAATGGAAGAAGACTTTGTTTTATTTGACAAATATCAGTAGAAGTTTCTTGGTCAATAGGAACAAGATAGTCCTGTTTAACAATACACTTTCTTTTAATTAATGGAACAAAAAAATACTCTGCATTTTTATCAAAATTTTTAGTAAGACAATTATGGCAGTTATGAGACCTACATAGCTTAAATGCATCAAATGTAAAACTTTGATAATAACGGATTTTAATCCAACACGGAATATAATAATTTCTTTCTTCTGCTTCTACATCATTTAAAAGTATAAGTGGAGTTGTATAAAGTGGTTTAGTTGCTAACGAAACCATTTGAATATTCGCATAATTTTTTAATACGATTCTTTTACATAATGACTTTACTAATGAATTACATTTAATTAGTCCTGGACCTGGAGTAATGATTAACATAGTCTCACTTCCTCCTCCTCTAAAATGAGATCCAAAATGATGTAATACTGTAATAATTGATTCTAATAAATTTGAATTCTTTGAAGAACATAAGATAGCTTCATTTTCAATACTTGTCATTTTCTTCCATTGACTAAAGTATTGTTTTAAACGAGTATTTAATAATGTTAATGGAAATGAATCTGCAAATGAAATTGTATGAATAAAGTCAGTGTCTTTTGGTTTACTTAAACTTGAAGGGGAAAGACATCTAAATGTTGGTGTAGCTGATGTAGGGCGAAAATTAGGTTGTACCCTTGAAAATAAAGAGATAACAATTGTGTGTTTTGCATGAACTTCTCTAAAATGTTGATATAATTCTGTTAGAAAATCTAAACATTTATCAAAATACATCTCTCCATCTGGATGATGCTCCCACATTTCTGAAGACATGTCTATCATAATAAATATTGTTCCGCTCGTTGTATAGGTCGTCATATCTATTCCTCTTCAACAACAGTCAACTTTTTTTAAGTTTTTCTTTTTTTTTCTTATTTCATTAAAATAGTATAATTAAGTTAATAACTTAATTATAAAATAGTAATTTAATAAAGAGAGGATAAAATAAAAATGTTCTGAAATGATTACTCAGGTATCACTTGTGTTGAAATGAATGGAAAAGATTGAAAAAAATGAAAAGTAAAAAAGGTCAAACATATACTTAATTAAACTTATGAACAATGAAATATTTCATCAATCAAATGATAATTTTGAAGAGAGTTCTGTTAACGAAAGAGATGGAATAATTCCATTATTTTCTGATGTATTGACACGAGTTACTCTAAATTTTCCATTACCAGTAGAATAAGAATTAAGGTTATAATAATCAGCAATAGCATGGCATAAGAGACGTTCATAATTATTTTCTAATTTAAATTCTAAAATATCAGAATCTTTATTTTTAATATAATTAAGTATAAGTTTGTCAATTGTTTGGACAAAAGAATTTTGGGATAAAACTACTTGTTGAACCTTTGTTGGTATTCTTCTAATAGCTAAAATAACTTCTTTTGGTAATTTAGATGGAAGAGCTTTATAAACATTATTATTAATTGAATATAACTTAAGTTCACATTGTTCTGGTTCATCTTTAGGAATACTTTCTTCTATTCTAATTAACTCTAATGATGGATCAATACCATTTTCAAGGCATTGACTTAAAAAATTACCAAATGGAGAATAAACAGGCATGTCTTGTTGAAAAGCAATGACTGATATTTCTTTACAATGAAGATAAGAGTCAATCATCCCATTTTCATCCATAATATTTCTGAAAAGTTCCTGTTTTACAGAGCTTGTCATATTTTACTTTGTTTGTTTTTCAGTTTTCCTTTTATTTTATGCTTGTTTTAATTATAGAATAAAAACACCATCATCAAGACTCAAGAATTTCAAAAATATAAAATTGTTATATTTAACACAATTAATAAACAAAAACAAATCATTTAAAAAAATCTTAAAAGTCTTATAAAAAAAGAAATGTCAAATGAAGCACATACTCTCGTTACTCCTGAAGGGAATGTTATAGATATTCAAGGAGCCAGTCAAGAAAATGGAGCTAATGCAATTATTTACCCAAGGCATGGAGGAGAAAATCAATTATTCTTTATTGATAAACAAATTGGATGGATTATTTCTGTGTTTTCTAGAAAGGCATTAACTGTTAAAGAAAATATGCATGACATTGTTCAATCAGACTATTGTAGTCTTTCTCGTCAACAATGGATATTTGAAGATAACCCTGATGGAACAACAATTATTCGTTGTTATGAAAATCCAGAGTTAGTTCTTTCTGTTACAGGGAATATAGATAAAGTTTGTTTAAGTCCATTTACAAGAGAAGCTCATCAATTGTGGAGAATTGAATAAAAAAAAAAATAACAATTTTTATTATTTTTTACATTCTTTTTTTATTAAATTTAAGTTTCATTTTATTAAAAATTAATTAAATAAGAAGTATTAGCTATTGATAACAAAGAAGGTCCATATTCAATCCTTTTAAAATTACAAGCCATTGTTTTATAAAATACTGTCATTAACATTGATGAATAAACTTGAATAAAGTCTTCATTTTTAACACGTAAAATACCTTTCATAACTGATTTTGTTTCTTCATAATCAATTAATTCTATTGAACATTTATGTTCATTACCAAATGATAGAGTGTATGATTCATAAATAATTCCTAATATTCCTAAATGTCCAATTTCTTCTAAACATTGATGTTCACTATTTATGAGTTAAACTTATTAATAAATTAAAAAAAAAATTAATTGAGTTATTTCAAACAAATCAAATGAAATATATTGCATGAAATGAAATGAGAAATAAAATAATTAGTTTCATAAATTTTAATTTTCATTTTTTTTTTACTTAAATAAAGTAATAAAAAAAAGATAAATAACAAATATGTCAGTTTTTTTATTATTAATAATCATTCCTATTTGAATTATTTTGTTTGTTTTTGTTTAATACCTACTGAAAAACTTCTTTGTTTTGTTGGTGCATCTTCACCACTGATAATAAATTGTGGCAATTTCATTATATTTTTATTTGGACTTGAAGAACTAAATGACCTTCTTATTTCTGCTTGTTTATCAAATGAAGATGATATATCATCAGGGAGTTGTTCAGATCCTTGATTAATAGATAATTGAATTTGTAAAGTACTTATTTCATTTAATTTTTTAATGGTTTTTTGGTCTAACCTAACTGCTTTTCTACTAGAAAATCTTCTTGAAGACAATTCTTTAATAGAAGAATTAATTTCGATACTTGGAACTTTTGGTACTTGTTCTAATTTTTTTTGATGAATTTGTTGAAAAGGTTCTGATGATTGAGATAATGATATGATATTACTAATATAATCAGGAACTTCTGGTAATGATTGACGATATTTTTCTTTTAATTTCATTCTTTCACTTTTATTACATTTTGGCTCTTTTTCTTTACTTTTTTCTTCTTTATCAAAAGAAAGGTTATTTTCAAATAAGTCTGTTTCAATTTGAACAACTTCAATTGGAATCTCTGGAAGGTCATTTTTATCAACATCTTCTTCAAGATATGTCTTAGACTCATTACTTTTCTTTAAATCAGGTATTTCAGCTGATTTTGAAGTTAAAGGAATACTGCACTCTGAATGATTAGATGTTTGATTCAATCTTTCTTTCTTAATTTCTTCTGCTAATTTTTTACTAATTTCTGGAGAAAATCCAAATGAATCAATGTCTATCTGATCCATTGATAATATATTTTCAACACTTAAGTATCCAAATCCAATGAATTGTTCAGTTAATTGTTCTAATCCAATTCGTTTTAAAAACTTTCTAACTGTTTCAATAGGATCAACAAATAATTCAGCTGGTTTTCTTTTTTGTAATTCATTTCCATTAAATACGTCTTTGTATTCAGGAAATAAAGTGATAATAAATTTATTTAATCGATAACACATTTCGTCTAATTTTTCATCTTCAAAATCTAAACTATCTGATTTTAAAAAATGAATTCCTCTAGTAAATTGAAAAGAAGAAGTTAGTTTTAATAATTCTTCTCTATTATTACAAGCTGTTGAAGAAATAAAAATAATTGGAGCGGTAATTTTTTTAACTTGTTGAAGAGTAACACAAGAAAAGCATAATGAATTTTTTTCTACTTGGGCGTTCTATTTATGTAATTGTTAATTATTCTATTATTATTTTATTAAATTCATTTAAAAAAGATTGTAATTTTGTAACAAACAATTAATATAATACCTGCTAATCTTACTATTCCTCTCTCATTTTCAGGTTTTATTGATTTTTGAATTTTATGTGCAAGATAAAGAGTTGGTCCACATCCTGCTCCTTTTCCATAAAGAACAATACGACTAGGAGATTGATGTAATTGTTTAGTAATAAATTTCCAAACATATTCAATATGATTTGCTGTTTTTTCATCTGAATAATGAGAACCTTTAGTATATCCTGGATATTCCCATGCAACAATATTTGCTTTAAATATTTCTGCTAATACTGATAACCAATCTTTAATACTTGCAAGTGTTTCATTTGAATCATGATTATATAAAATTGTAATTGGTTGTAATCTATTTATTAATGTTATTTTTTATTTGTTTATTTTAAATTGAAATTAAACCAAACATTGTTGTTTTAGTTTGAACATATAATATTGGTATATTCTTTTGATTTATTTTTTGAAGTTCTGGCATTTTCGTCTCTTTTGTTAAAAGAACACTACTACGTTTTTGTTTGGCTCCTTCTTTTAGTGAAATACAATTGTTTGGTGTTTGTTGCATCAATTATTATAAAACTGAAATTCAAAACTTTTTTTTTTATTTAAAAAAAAACTAAAAATTGTTTTTTTTAATAATTCTATAAATAGTTTTGTATTATTTTTTTTTTAATATATTTTTTAATTTTCTTCTTTATTAAACAATGCTTTTCTTCTCTGTGGTTTTTCAAATTCATAGTAACTATACTTCTTTGTATGATTCTTCTGTCTTTACTTTAAAAATATTAAAATATCTTTAACTTCAATAGAAATTATTTAGTTTATTAAAAAAAAAGTATTTGAAAAATAACTAAAAGAATGGTTTATTTTTAAAAAGATTATATTATTTAGTTGTTTATCTAATAATCCACTCAAAACATAATTTTCATTTCAAATATTGTTAAAAATCATAATTATTTTAACCCTTTACTTTCTTTTTCAATTCAAAAGAATTCTACAGTTGTATTAAATACGACTGTTGACATATCTGATACAATAAAACTTAATCTAAAAGTATTACTAATAAAAAAACAATGATTTGTGTTAGTAACTATTCATAGAATATACTTATTTGATTTTTATAACTTCTATAATTATTTTTAATAGTATTTAAAAAATTCTTATTACTTATACTTCTTTAAAAAAAAATAATTCATAGTTTTTAAATTATTTAAAATAATTATCTATTTATTTGAAAAGAATCAAAATTTATTAATTACTTAAAATTTTATGTTTCGTTATTGTAATATAATATAAATCACAGAAATAATCCTTAAAGTTAATTAATTTTGTTAACTATTTTATAAAATAAATCCAAAAATAAAAAAAATAAAAAAGTTATTTCTAATGATGAAATAATAGAGATTGTATCACCAAACAAAGAGATAAAAAATTGAAATATAACTTATTTTCTTTTTTTCAATTTTTTTTTTTAGTTTTTTTATAATAACAAAATAGAATTTTTACTAATATTTTATAACTTCTAATTGTTTTTGGTTAGACTAAAAATAAAAGAAACTAATTGATCTTATAAATTTGAAAATGGCTAAAAACATATTAGAATGTTCAGATAGAGTTGTAAAAACAGTTGAACCAATGACTGTTTGTTATTTTATAACGTCAAAAAAAATTTATACAAAAAAACAAAAACTCAGAGGGATAGGACCAGTTATTGTTATATGACCAATTTGTTGATAGTCAAGGAAATATTGATATCAAAGTCCTTATAGGACATTTAAAGAAAGAAGGAAGATTACATCCAAATGCACTAATAAGAATTCTAAAACGAATACAAAATGTACTAAGAAAAGAAATGAATATTATTAGAATTAATGGACCAACAGCAATATTTGGAGATATTCATGGACAGTTTTATGATTTATGTAATATCTTTCAAGATTTTGAAAGTTCTGATGAAAGTCTATTGTTTTTAGGTGATTATGTTGATAGAGGATGTTTTGGTACTGAGGTATGTACTTTTTTATTTTGTCTAAAACTTCAATATCCTAATCGAGTTCATTTATTAAGAGGAAATCACGAATGTAGATTAATGACAACATACTTTAATTTTAGACAAGAATGTTTATGGAAATACACTGCTCAAATTTATGATGAATTTATGAACACATTTGATTGTCTTCCATTATGTGGAATAGTTAATTCAAACTTAGGATCATTCTTTTGTGTTCATGGAGGTATTTCTCCTTCACTTCAAAAAATAAATGATATTAATTATATTGATAGATTTCAAGAACCACCTGAAGATGGATTATTTTGCGATTTATTATGGTCTGATCCTATGGATGATTCAATGTATGAAGTTCTTTCTCAAGAAGATAAACTTAATTTTCAAAAAGAAATGTATGAATTTAATTCAGTAAGAGGATGTAGCTACTGTTATGGATTTGCTGCAGTAAGACGATTTCTTATTAAAAATGACCTTGTTTGTATTGTTAGAGGACATGAAGTTCAAAGAAATGGATGTAAAATGAATTTTGAAGGATGTTCAACTTCACCAATTGCAATTACTATATTTTCAGCACCAAATTATTGTGACTGTTATGACAATGATGCTGCTGTATTAATGGTTAATAATGATGAACTTAGTTTCTTATCATATAATTGTGTTTCTCATCCATTTTGGCTTCCGAAATTCGCAAATGCATTTTATTATACACTTCCTTTATTAATTCAACAAATGAATACAATAGCTAGTCGTTTATTCTCCGCAATTATTTTTGAATCTATTGAATCTCTTGAAGACAAATCACAAACACCTGAATTATCTGAAGAAGATGAAAATACTTTAAATCAAATTGAAAAAGCTTTGAATGACCCTCATAACAAAATTATTAATCCTCATAGTAGGATTGCTAAAACCGCTAATAGAAGAAGAACACTCGTTGGTTCTACATTATCATTACAATCACTTGAAACTCCTCCTACTTCAACCCCTCCAATGTCTCCTCAACAAAATCAATCAAAATCTCGTTTATCTGCTCGTGATGCTCGTTTAGATAAAAGAAGCTTAACTTTAGGATTAAAAACTGATTATTCAGATACTTCAAAAACAGAATTTCATGTTGAAGCTTCAAGCCGTTTCGAATTGGCTAAGAAAAATGATATATTAAATGAATTAAGACCAGTTGAAATGAAAGAGTTAAGAAAAGAATGGCAAAAATTAAAAGATAAATAATAATCTCATTCAATTTCTTTTTTAGTTTGATTAAAAATTATATAATAAAAAAATTAATAATAAGTAATTAATTCAATTATCTTTAAAGTTTCTTTCCTTCTTCAACCTTTTCAGCTCTTTGTCTTTCAAGGTCTTTCTTCATTGGTCCCATACGTGCTTTCTTTTCGGTGGTTGTTTGGAATCTAGAATGTCCATATTTAGATGATGTATCAATGAATTTAAGAACAATTTGTTCTTGAGCTGTTCTAGTGGTTGATGGGAAGCATGCTTTTCTTAATGAAATAACTCTTCTTCTAATACCTGCTACAGTTCCTTTGATCATCAAGAAATCGTTCTTAACAACTCCGTAATGTGGGAATCCTCCCATTGGAGTAATACCTTTTTCTGTAATATCAAATTCTGTTTTAGCGTTCTTAAGGTCACCACATCCAAGTCTGTAAATCTTTTTGTTAACTTCTGTTCTCTTGAAGAATCCCATTTGACCAGCTCTAGCAACTGTCCATGAAACTCTAGCTGGATGCCATGCTCCAACACAAGCAACTTTTCTTAATCCTCTGTGAGTCTTTCTTGGAAGATGTCTTACACCAAATCTCTTAATAACACCATTATATCCATGTCCCTTAGTAACTGAGCATACATCAATACATTCATCAGTTCCAAAGACTGAGTTAACACTAATTTGTTTTTCAAGAAGTGAGACAGCAAAGTCAACTTTTTCAGCAATTGATCCTCCATTAATTTGAATTTCCATAACTTCAGCTTTCTTTTGTTTTAATGGAACAAGTGCCATTTGAGTATGTGCAATTACTCTAACAACATCACATCTATTCTTAATTAATCTAATTTGTCTTTCTCTCTTTGATTTAGCTTTTACATCATTGTATTTTTCGGTATGAACAGCAAATTGATTTTTAGTATTTTTGTACCATTTCTTAGTATATCTTCTTTTGAATTCATCAGCAATATGTTCAGCAAAAACAGCTGTAATTGGTTTAAGTCCAGTAGTAGTCTTTTTGTATCCAACAAATCCTGCAACAACCATTGGTGGTGTTTCAATAATGGTGACTGGTTCTAAAACTCCATCTTTTGGAAGTTTAGTGTTTGTTCTCTTAACTTCACGAATAACATGAGTCATACCAGCTTTAATCCAAGGAATCCAGTA
>NW_001915248.1:0-11964 GCF_000208925.1 Entamoeba histolytica HM-1:IMSS
TTCATAACTTTATTCTTTCATCATACTCTAATTCTTACTTTTATTTTTATTCTTTTATTTCTTTCTCTTCATTTTTTCTATTATTTACTTTTTCGTTGCAGAATTGAGATTGACAATAATAAAGAAGTTAAAACCTTGTAATTAAAAACTTGAAGGATATTGTGGAATACTGATTCTATCACAAGAAAACATACTCTGTAGAGATTCTGGAAGAAGGATTATAGAATTAGTCGGTCTTATCTGATGAAGGAACATTAAGAATTTATATCAATTGAAATAACTACATTATATTTTGATTTATTTGATTCATAAACACTGCTAAAAAGATGTTGTAAATATAATAATTTATATTTTATAGTGCTTTAGTTCGTTATTTTAACTATTTATTCAAAGAAGATGGAAGTACTGAAACATCATACAAATAATATAAAAATAAATAACAAAAGAATGAGAATTTCACATTAACCAAGAAATATAAATAATAGAAGAATGAGTGAAAATAAATACTATTTATATTACCATATTAATTATCCAAACTATCACTATATTTATTGTATAAATTATTTCATATATTTTCATCATCATAAATATTTTATCATTAATTCAAATAGAAATAAATAATATCATAATAGAAATAAATATCATAATAAAATACAATGAAGATACAATAAATATCAAAATAAAGAAATAAATCGAATTAGAAATAAATAAGATAATAGAAATAATGAATGTAATTCAAATAAATGAAAATATAATATAATGAAAATGAATGAATTACAAATGAAATTAAAATAAAAAAGAGAAATAAGATTATAATGAAATATTTCATTTGTTATCATTAATAATTTAATACACAATAAATTAATATGAATATTAGATGTATTAAATTTACAATTAAAGTCAAATATGATATTATATTCATTTATATTAATAAATTTGAATTATATATTGTTTTATATAACAAATTAATAAAATAAATTAAAAAATGAAAATTCTAAAATTGAAGTGATAGAAATAAAGAAAGATAGAAATAAATACATTACATTCACTGAATTGTTCATTTCTTTATTATTCATAATATCAAATTATTGATATATTCATTATTTGAATATTATTCATTTGTAAGAACAATTCATTTCTATTATATTCTATTTATTTTTTATTCATTTTCATCAAATAAATAATAAATAATAATTAATTGAATTATAATTAATGTATCTTTATTAATAATTTATACTAAATAATAAAGCAATTAATTAAATATTAATAGAAATAGCTTGTATTATTCCTGGCTCAGGGGAGACTAATCCCATCTCTTCGTCTTCATCTTCTAGTATTTCTACCGAGTGTGTTTGGTTATGATAGAAGCAGTATTCAATGACATCCATCATGTTTTTAATTACATTGTTTTTAATTTCTTTCTCGATGTCAATCTCAATTTTTAATTCTTTAATTAATTTAATACTTGAGTTATTTATTAATCCATTATTTGAGATTACTACTGGAATTATTTTGACATCTTTTAATTTTTCTATTTTCATTAGAATATTCTTTAATTCATTATACTTATTTCTTTTCTTCCAATTATCATTCCATTAATATTGTGATCAGCAACAATAGTCATATCAAATAATAGACTAGTTTTGTTCTTTTTATCTATTACATATATATCTGGTATTTTGTGATATTGTCATTCACTTTTAGAATTATTTGTTTGTTCATGTCATAGTGATGTCTTTATATTGGAACATTGTTTCATATGGAGGTTTTTTATATTGTTTATTTCCTGTGTATTTTCTTATTAATTAATATTATAATGCCAATATTGTCATGTTTTTCCATTTGTGGTTTTTTATGATAAATACAAGATAGTAGAATATGTTCTACTGTTGTTATCTTGTCTTTACAAAGTGTTGAGTATTTCAATCTTTCATTTTTCATTATTTTTGATTTTCTATACAAACAAAATATTGCTCCATCTTGCATTTTCATTAATTGTAGAATTGAATTCTTTTTAATATTGATTGATTTCCATGATTTCACTGTAGTAGTTTTATCTACTCATTTTGACTCAAACCATCTTCTAAAATATCCACTTGTTTGATGACACTTCCATTTTTTGATGTATTTGTCAATAATTTCTTTATTTCTACTACTACTACTTCTTTTTCTTTTTTCTTTTCAATAAATTCATTTATTATTTCTTCTATTTTTGTTTCATTTATTTTATGAATTAATGTTTTTTAATTTTATTCAATATTCCTTTCTTACTGTACCATCTATCTAATATGTTATTTCCTATTTCACTTTCTCTGGTACAGTAGTACATCACTGTTCTAACTAATTCAATAACATATTCGTCCCTTATATTTATTAATCCTTCACCCGTTTCTTCTAGAGGGACATATAGATTGTCTTTGGAGTTTCACCATTGTATTTTGCCTTTCTTAAATATTTTCTTATCTCCAAATCAATTTTATCTAAGTCAGTGACTTTCCAATTTACAAGTGATGCTAAATATCTGAAGATATTGATTACTTCCGTGTTTATTCTAGTAATATATATTCTATTACTACTTTCATCAGTGTTTATTTCTTCCATCTTTTTCATCATTTTTTCTTTGATGATTTTACAATTGAAGTATTATCAATTTCTTCTGACTTCCATACTCCTAAGTATTTATACAAGTTCTCACATTCAACTACGGGGATGTTTTGCATTCAACTTGTTATTTGATTGATGTTTTTTAATACCATTCCTGACTTTTTCTCATTCATTTCAATATGCAACTTATTATTTCTTTATTTTCATTGTGGATTATTCAAATTTCTTCATTACTTTCTGTCATTATTCTCAAATCATCCATATATAATGTGTGTTTGGCTTTTGGGAATTTCTCTTCGATGATTTGAGAAATTACATTCATCTGAATGATGAAGAGTAGATTTGATAATGAATCATTTGTAAAATTCCTCTATTTAATTTAATACTACATAGATATTCATTAAATTTATAACAATGAATATCTTCAATCTAGTCATCATACTTTCAATAATGTCAAGGATGACACCCTCTAATAATTTATACTAAATTAATAATTAAATTAAGGTTTAATAACTTTTAACATATTGTTCAGGTGAGAATTTCTTCCCTTCCTTCACTCTCCTGAGAGTTCTCTTCTGGTATTTCTACATCTATGTATTCTCCAGAATGATCTCCACAATATCTCATAAGATCTTTCATATTTGTTATTACAATTTCTCTTGTCATTATTTCCCATGGTATTTCTATTCCTTCTGCATTTAGTAATCTAAATGTTTCTTTGTTTATTAATCCACTCACTGTTATTACTACTGGTATAACTATTACTCGCACTAATCTTTCTATCTTTCTTATATGTTTGTGTAGTTTTGAATACATATTAATCTTATCTGTAAATGCTTTACTTATGTTTTTATCTCTTACTATTCTCATATCTATAATCATTACTTCTTTCTTGTTTAAGTCTCTGACATAAGTGCCTAATCTTTTATTGAAGTTGCCTTCACTTCTATTTACTACTTCTTGATTCTAAACTATAAGTATTTTATCTTTCTCTATTCTTCTTTCATTCTTTCCTAATTCTTTTTTCCTTATTATTAATTTCTTTGTATTTTCTTCTTCTCTCATCTTCATCTTTTCTTTGTTTTCATATAATTGGTATTTAGTCTTTAATCTCCTCCATATATATTCTCCTATTCTATCATGTTTATTCATTTGTGTTTTCTTAGTGATTATACAATTCAAAAGAATATGATCTATTGTTGCTATCTTATTACACATTGGACACATTGCATATCTCATATCATGTTTCATTCATGCTTTCCTTACTCCTACATTTGTTGCTTTCTCTTCCATCTTCTTTATTTGTGTATATGCTTTTCTTATAACATTAATTCCTTTCCATACTTTAATTGTTTTATTCTGCTCAGTCATTTTATCCTCAAATCCTTTCAATATTTCACTACTTACTTTCTTGTTTCTCCATTTATTGATATATTCTTCTTGAAACTTTTCTCTCACATACTTGATTATTCTGTTTTTATTCTGTTTTCCTCTTTCTTCTTCTACTATTTTTCTAAATTCTTCTTTGTTTATTCTTTTTCCACACGCTTTATACAATCTATTCAACATTCCATTCTTCTTTTCATTTATTTGTATCATGTCTCCTATTCTATCTCCTCTTTTCCATGTGTAATACAAAATAGTTCTTATTAATTCAATTGCATATTCATCTCTAATGTTTTTCATTCCATCTCCCATTTTATTTCTATTTACATATAATCTGCTACTACACATTCATGCTCCATTAATCTTTCTTTCATTTCTCTCCTTATTATTTTATCTATTTCTATCAGCTTCATAATTGGTTATTTAACTACAAATGCACTATATGTGAACTTATGAATTATTTCTGTATTAATTCAGTTAATATAATTCATACTACTGTCATTCCCTTTATTGATTTCTTTTATTCCTTCTTCTACACTTCTACTTATTCTTTCTATGCATCCCAAATCATCATTTCTTTTGAATTGATAAACACCTAAATACTTATATGGATGTTCTGAGTCTACTATTGGAATGTTTTTCATATTATCTGGTATTTCTATATTTCTTTTCTTCATTACTCCACTTTTACTTACATTAACTTCCATTCCTATTGCTTCTATTGTTTCTATTATATTATTGTGCTATTTCCATTCCTTTCTTTGTTTCACTTGTTACTTTAATATCATCCATGTACGGTACGTGTGTCACTTTTATTCATTTCTCATTTGTTTTATCAATAACATCAGAAATGATATTCATTTGTAATATGAATAGAAGTGGAGAAATGGAATCTCCTTGTAATATACCATTCTTTATTTTAACTTCTCTTATTTCTTCTTTATATCCATATCCTATTCTTATTCTCCATCTACTACTCATACTTTTTATTAATTCAGTTATTTGAAATGGTATTTTGAAGTATCTTAATACATTTTCTAGCCATTCATCATTAACTGTATCATATGCTTTTCTAATGTCATAGAATGATTCCAAATATCTTTTCTTCTGTACTTCTCTTTCATTTCTTTCTAATAAACTGTTGATATTTACTTCCTTTGCTGCTAGACTTCTTTTCTTATTCCCATATTGACTCTTATTAATTTGGTATTTCTCTTCATTATTTGCTAGTTGTTCTTCTATCTTTCTATTTATGATTGAAGTAAAGATTTTCATTATTACATTAAGACATGTTATTGGTCTATAATTCTCTGCTTTTTTGCTATCTCCTCCTTTGTGTATTAGAATAGTTCTTCCTGTTAGCATTTCTATTGGGATGTTTTCTGGAGTGTCTAACCATTCATTAAACACTATAACTAATCTGTCTCTAACACTCTCTAATCTTTTCCAGTAATATCCATGCATATTTTCAATCCCTGGTGCTTTCCATGATGGTATTCTTGTTATCACATTCTCTATTTCTTCTTTTGTGATTATTATTCTTTTCAAATTCCTTCTATTACTCTATTCAATTATCTCTTTTATTCTTTCATTCTCTTTCTTTATTCTTTTTCCTCTGTTATATATCTTATTCAAAAACTCTTTTGTATCTTCTTCACTTGGTTTTTCTTCTCTTCCTATTTCCTTTCTTATTTCTTTTTTTTCCAGTAGTACTCATGATTTTGTTTCTGTAAATTCTTGTTCTTTTACTTTTGTTTAAGTCTACTTCTTTTTCTTCATTTCTTTTAAGTATTCTAATTGTTTTATTTCTTCATTTACTTTTCCCCTTATCTTTTCTTCTATCATTCTTCTTATTCTTAATATCCTTCTTAACTTTTTATAGTTTCCTCTTATTACCATGTCTTTTAGTTTATTTATCTTCCTTTGTATTACTACTCCATATTCTTTCTTAAATCCTATGAATTTGTTTTCTAAATACTTCTTTATTATGTATGTTATTCGGTAAATGTCTTCTTGTATCTCTTTAATACCTCCTTCTTTCCATTCCCATTTTTCATCTATATATCTTATTATCTCTTCACATATTTCTTTATTGAAATAATATCCAATGTATATACACTCTTTGATTTCTTCTCTTTTACTTTTCTTTATTAACTCTTCTATGTATTCTACATCAATCTCTTCCTTCTTTTTCTTTCTATTAATCTCTCTAATCTTTTCATTTTCTATATTATCTTCTTCTTTAGTCATGTCATCTGCTTTATTATTAATGTATTCTATGTTTTCTTTTTTAATCCCTTTACTTCTTTTAACTATTTTTATATATTCTTTGATTGTAATATCAATATGATATTCTTCTAATATTCTTTTTATTTCTTCTTTTCTTCATTTCTTTTTTATTTTAATATTCATTATATGAATTCCATAACAGACGTATTCTTTCTTCCTTAATTCTGTTTCTTCTCTTCTCCTTGCTTCACTTCTTTCTTCTCTTGTTTTTCTTCTATTATGATCGTCTTCTTCTGTTCTTTCCCTATTATATTCATCATTTCTGTCACTGATGATGCTCGTCGTATAATTGTCCCTTGTTCTGTCTCTTTCATCCTTATTCTTTTCTTCTTCTGTCTTTGAAAATTTCTTTCCTCCTCCTCCTCATCATCACCATCTTCTTGTTCTTTAAATATTTCTTCTACGTTTATTCATCTTTTTTTCTATTCCATTTATTAGTATTTGTGTTTTCATTCATTACTTTGCTTTCTATTATACTTTTATCAATTTGTCCTTGTAGATATTTGTTCTCTATTTCTTCCTTCTCTTTTACCTTTTTCTTCATTTCTTCTTTTTCGTTGCTTTTCTTTCTTTCTTCTTTTTCTATGTTTTCTTTTCTTTCTTCTTCTATTATCTTGTCTTTTACTTCTATTTCTTTGCCTTTCATCTTTCTAATTTCTCCATTTCTTCTTTAATCTTGTCTATCTTTTATTTTGTTTTCTTTATTTCTTCTTCTCTCTTTTTGTTGTTTTCTTTAATCTCTTTGATTTCTTTCTCTTTTTCTTGTTTCTCAAGTTTTCCTTTAAGTGTTCTGATTCTTTCTTCTTTTCTATATATTTCTATAGCATGTGTGCTTTTAGTCTTTCTATCTCTTGTTCTCTCTTTCTAGCTTCTTCTTGTTCTTCTTTTTTCTCATTATTCTTTATCTCTTCTTGTTTTCTTTGTTTTTGTATTTCTTCTTTGCTTTTTATCTTCATTTCTAACTCTTTTTTTCTTTCTCAAATTTTATCTTCATTTTCATTATCTCTTCTTCAAATTCTTTAGTAATTTTTCTTCTTTCTTCTTCATACTTTTCTATTATTGTTTGTT
This sequence comes from Entamoeba histolytica HM-1:IMSS, assembly GCF_000208925.1. Lineage (NCBI taxonomy): Eukaryota > Evosea > Mastigamoebida > Endamoebidae > Entamoeba > Entamoeba histolytica. The sequence continues at coordinate 7,348 of NW_001915248.1, forward strand.
TCTCTTCTTCTTGTCTTTCTTTATTCTCTTGAATCTCTTTTTCTTGTATTATTTTTTCTTCTATTTCCATTGTTATTTCTTCTTCTTTTACCTCTGTTGTTATCTCTAATTTCTCTTTAACTAGTCTCTCTAATTCTTCAAATCTTTTCATCCATTTTTGTATTGTTTTTGTGTTTTCTTCTTTCCTTTTATTCTTCCATCCTTGTCTTTTCTTATAACATCCTTTATTCTTATTTCTTCCTCTTCCAAATCGTTCATTTCGATGATAATACTTGTTAACCTTTCTTCTAGGATTGTAATAATTTTGGTTGTAATATTTTCTGTAATAATCTGAGTGCTCTGTTGTTCTGTTGACAGTGTTATTAGGGTAATAATATTTCTTATAGTGTAGTTATTGAACATTTTATGATCATCATTCTTATAGTCTCTATTGAGTTTTTTGATTCTATTTCTTGTTGAGTACTTTTGTTGATAACATCTTCGTAACATTCCAATTCGAAAATATTTAGATAATATAATTTATACTAAAATCAATAAAAAGAAGAAAAATAGAATGATGTTTATCTTAAAAATAAATTAAGTTCAAACTAAAAATAAAAAAGAACTAATAAATAATAAAATAATAAAGAAAGAATGAAACTTGGATATAATGAAATAATGATAGTGTCAAAGTATTTTGAAGATATTAAAGATTTTATTAATTTAGAAATGGGAGTTAAAAGATTTAGAGGAAATCTGGAACGATTTCATTTTAATCCAATTCCATTGAATGAATACTCAAGAAAATTGTTTCCTAATATTGAAACGTTTCATATTTATAATAAAGAAGATAAAATATTTGAAGATGGAAGAATAATTAAATATGTAATATGGTATAAAGTGAATTATTCAAGATATTTAAAAGAGAAAAAAGAAAAGAATGAATGTAAAAATATCAAATATATACAAGAAGATAGAATTAAATATGGAAATACAATACCAATAGAAGTACATTCATTTGGAAATGAATGTTTTTATGAATGTTCATCATTAAAATCAATTAATATTCCAACGAGTGTAATTGAAATAGGAAATTGGTGTTTTGAAGGATGTTCATCATTAACATCAATTGATATACCAACAACAATTACATTATTTAGAATTGGATGTTTTTATCATTGTGGATGTGAAGAAGAATTAAAGAAGAATAAAACAATACCAAAATATTGCTTTGAAAAATATCAAGGATGAAACAAAGAAAGAAGATAATTGAATTATTAAAGAATAAAAATAAATTTCATTTTATAATTTTAATGATAAGAAATACATAATAAACAAATTAAATGATAACAAAAGAATGAACTGAAATAAAATCATTCATCATTGATTTAATTATTAATGTGTTATGTTTATTCACATTTAATTTATTTAATATTATTTATTTGTTTAAATATGTTGAATTGATATTTCATCTCTTATTAAATGACATGTCATTCTTTATATTTGTTTTGTAATAATTTTATTCTTTATTTTTATTCTTCTTGTTTATTTCTTCTTTCTTATTTATTTTAAACATGATTCCATTTCATTTCATACTTTTATTTTTTCTTTATTTTCTTTTTGTTTTATTTTATTGTATTATTGTATTTATTCATATAATATTTGTTATTTTATTCATTCAAAAAAAGGTCAATTATTAGATATATCCTCAATTGGATTTTCTTCATACTGAGAAGTGATTATTTCAGTTTCTTCAATATGCTCTATTGGTGTAATAGAGTTCATTTCTAGCATGCTCGCATTAGATTGTTCTTCTTCTAAGGTGCTGCCAGAATTTCCTGTGTAAAACATTAATTCTTTCATATTTTTTATAATAATTGTTTGTAGGATTTTGGAAAAGTTTAATTGTAATTTCAGTGATTTTATTCTTCTTACTGACTCTTTGTGAATTAATCAATTTATTGATAATATAACAGGTATAATTTCTACATATATTATTTCTCTATTATTTCTTATTTTCTCTTGTAATTCTTTGTATTTATTTTATGAATATAATTTAATTCTAAATTATTATATTGACATATAGCAACATCTATGATATATCATTTATTTTCTTTCATATTTTGATAATATATATCTGGTATTCTAGCATGGAAAGAATTGTCACTAACAAATAAATCTTTATTGTAAGTTATGATTATTTCATCATTATTAATACATTTTGGAGGATTATTAAAGTCAATTGCATCAAATTCAGTAAATTGTGTAATTAATAAGTGTTTATATATTTGTTTACAAACATAATCATGTTTTAATATTTGATTCTTTTTCATTACAGGACATCCTAACAATATATGACTAATATATGCTATTGTGTTAGGACAATATTTACAGTATTTTAAAACATCATTTTGTAGTATTTTTGATTTAATACTTCCTGTCATAGTTACTCCTTCTTGCATCTTTACTATTTGAAGGAATGTATTTCTTTTTATGTTTAATGATCTCCATGTTGTTACTGTTAATTTCTTATCATTGAAAGTACCATTTGCACATCTTATATATTCACCACATTTCTTTTCTTTCCATTCACTTAAATATCTTTCATTTAATTCATTATTTACCCATTCAAATATTTCCTTTACATTGTGCTTTCTTTCATTTATTTCTATTATCTCCATTAATTCATTAAAATTAATCTTCTTACCAAATGCTTTCTTCATTCTTTTAATTATTCAATTTGGACTTTCTTTTATTGTTTCTATCATTTCTCATATTCCTGTATTTGATATTTTTATTTTAAATATATTCTTAATAATTCTTTAGCACATTCATCTCTTGATGACATTATTCCTAATCCCATTTCATTTATTTTAACATATAATCTACTTTTTGGGATATTTCTACTATATAATTGGAGGTGAATTAATGATTTTCTTATTTGTTTATCTATCTTCTCCAATTCTCCTAGTTTCCATGTGACAATACAAAATCCATATCTTAATTTGGAGATTATATCACTATTAATCTTTCTTATTGTATTGATACTGCTGTATTTCATAGTATTTAATGATGATAAAATAGAAGATACATCATTTAATATTCTTGTACAGTATTTGTTGATATTTACTTTATCTCCTATTTCAATACCAAGATATTTATAAGGGTTATCATTAGTTACTCTTGGTAGTTCAGCTAATTCACCATTTATTTGACTATTAATATTAGTCATTATCCCACTCTTTTCTACATTAATTTTTAATCCTATTGCATTAAATATTTCTTTAGTTAATTTGTGTGCTTTTTCCATTTCATCGAGGCTATTAGTTATTATCTTTAAATCGTCCATATACAATATGTGGTTTAACTGGACTTGTTTTTCTTCTCCATTCATTTTAATATTTAATTTGTTTATTTGTTTATCTAGTTGTTTAGATAGTATGTCAATAGATAATACAAATAAAAGTGGAGATAAACTATCACCTTGTATTATTCCTCTTTCTACATTAATTATACCTACACTTTCTTGATTATAATATAAATTAAGTTGTGTATTATTTAATATATATAATATACTATTAATTACTACAAGTGGGATGTTAAAATAAATTAAACATTGTTTAATCCATTGGTGGTTAATACTATTATATGCTTTGGAGACGTCATAGTATGTTTCTACCTACTTCCATTTATTCTTTATTAATAATTGAATGATTATAGTGTTATATAATAATCCTTCTTTTGATGATATGTATATTTCTTATATCAAATTTGATTTAATGAAAGTTGTTTTTCAATTGGATTTAGCATCAGCTGGCTTTCTATTTTCATTTTTAATATTGATGTATACACTTTTAACAGACAATTTAAACAAGTTATTGGTCTGTAATTCTGTGGGTCTAATTTATCTCCTTTCTTATATATTAATATTGTTCTTCCTTGAATGAAATGAATATGTATTTCATTAGGATTATTTAACCATTCATTAAATAATTTTATTAAATATTTCATTGGTTGTTCTAAATATTTAATCCAAAATCCTTGTATTTTATCAACTCCCAGTGCCTTCCAGTTAGCAGTAAATTTAATATCACAATCTAGTTCATTTGGAGTGATTATAGACATTTTATTATTAATTCTATTTTCTATTAATATTTCATATAAATTAATATTCAGGAAATCTATATTAGTGTTAGTTTCATAGATTCATTTCCAGAAATTAATAGTGGAGATTTTATCTGGATATTCATCTTCTTTAGATTTATTTAGGTGTTGCAATTTTCCATATTTCATCATTTTATAATTCCATCTTATTCTTTTCTAATTATTCTTTCTTGCTTCTATTTCTATTATTTTCATCTTTCTGAGGTATTTATAAGGGTACGAAAATTAGCAAAGAAAAAATGCATCTAAATAATTTGCAAAAAAGAAAAAAGATGCAAAAAAATTTGCATCCATAGAATATTCCACTTTATTATATTTTGCTCCTAAAATAAAAATAAATAAAAAATATGATAAATACAGAATATATAAATATTTATGTTTATATTTTATAATCATTTGTATTCATTTTGTATGAAATATTAATGAAATAGATGATTTGATGAATCATATTTAATTATTTTTATTCTTTTTATT